>NC_090734.1:1596771-1606771 GCF_036898095.1 Palaemon carinicauda | reverse complement strand
GATCTTTGAAGTGGAAAAGCGAGCCAATAGTGAGAGGGTTTTTAGGGATGAGTTTAACTTTATATATATATATATATATATATATATATATATATATATATATATATATATATATATATATATATATATATATATATATATATATATATATATATATATATATATATATATATATATAATATAAATGTTTGCATATATATATATATATATATATATATATATATATATATATATATATATATATATATATATATATATATATATATATATATATATATATATATATATATATATATATATTGGTGTGCTACTGTCTTAAGCACACATTTGAGTATGAGTTGTTTTCAAATGTATTTGAATGGTTTACTGAACACATTTTAGTAGTTTTTAAGTTTTATTGTGAATAACAACTGAGTTAAACATCTCCATCACTGGAGGAAGCTGTGTTGGTCCACATGACCAATTCTGGTGAAGTTTTGATATGAACTGAACAAATTACTGATATCCCAAAAATCGTACACTTGCTTTAATTTGGATAAGTGACGGAATCGGAAGACACCTGCATCCGGTGACGTCACAAACTTTCACACGAAGAGACAATGTGTGGACACTAAGAAAGAATGACAACTTAGCATCTCACATCCTGTATACAATTTGAGTTGACCATAGCAAATCTCACGGTCAGCTCTTCCAACCAACATGACATATTACGTCATTTGTTTTAAACATGTAATATTACTATTCTAATCATTACATAAGCTCGGCCAGCTATCTCAATTTTTTTTTACAAAAATTTAACAACAAGCCGAAACATGGTTATTAGGTGTGACTGGACATACGTATCATTCATTGCTCAAAACTAGCTATATCCAACTGAGGACGAATGTCCAAATAGGCACATCAAAATTAATAACAATAATGCATACAAAAAAGATATTACCAAAGCAAAAAGAAAAATGCATGATAAAACCAAGATCATATATATGGTACATTGCTAGCAAATGATTACATGGTACCAAAAAACAAAACAAATTCTGACTTACAAATGATTCGGTAACTTGATAAAGAATAATTGTTACCTTTGTCAGAAACAAGATACTCAATTTTTAGTGCACAAACACGAATTCCTGGTACGTACACGTACCACGGTTTCGTACATATATATATATATATATATATATATATATATATATATATATATATATATATATATATATATATATATATATATATATATATATATATATATATATATATATATATATATATATATATATATATATATATATATATATATATATATATATATATATATATATATATGGCTGATACATTTTATTAGATGCCCATAGATTCTGTTATATATCTTATATTTTTTTTTTTTTTTTTTTTTTTTTTTCTCTTTTCTTTTTTAACATTCCGGCTTATATATTTTTATTAGATGCCGAGAGAAAAAAATGATTTATATCCTTTTTTATTTTATTTATTTTTTTAAATGTTATTTTAAATGTATTTTTAACAATGCAAATGTAGAGAATTTCTTTAATTACATATTACTAGCGTACTAATCAGCTTTTCATACAAACATCATCCTGACAAATTACTCCCTTAGCGAATGAGGTGGCCACTCATACAGCTTTGAACTGGATCAAGTAAGGGGTATTGTCAGGGCTATTCAACTCGTTCCTTTGTAGCTGCTTGCTGTGCCGTAACCTACGCCAAACAAGGATGTTCACGGCGATAAAAATTAACGCCGTTCCAAATAAACCTGCTAGTAATATAGGTTGAAGAATCTCTTTGTAAGTCGGCGACAGGTGGTCCTTTTCGGTAAGTTTCATTAAGCGTTTCGCCACACTTCCTTTATAGGGGAGAGGAAGTGCGGGCGTTGTAGAGGTCCACGTGAAGTTCGCGAAGTAAGCACGTTCTCTGATGATTGTCCGTAGGCCAGTCACCATGGAATTCGGGGAAGTCCCGATACAGCCATCTGCTGCGACGAAGATGTGGTTGTAGGATGTGGATCCGTCAGGGCATGATACATTGAAGCCGTCCTTGTCGTATCGTATCCACGAGCCATTATTTAGTCTGCAATTGAATTCTTTATTGTCAAAGGGATAAAGCTTATCCAGACAATTTTCACTTGTATGGGAGAGAGCACCGTCTAGCACTATACCTAACTCGCATGAATCCATCAAGTTTTTACGGAATTCAAATGAGTCAGCTGTACATATTTTTCTATCCATTGCGTCTGAACAGTGAGTTAATTGATTTAAGTCTTTAATGACCGTATATGTTTCCTTGTCTGGGGAAATCAATACGTGTCCTGTCAAACTGGATATTACTGGATTTGAGTGATTCGTCATGAAAGTCGGAAATGGTGATATCCTGTAAGATTGCCAGGCATCAGAAGAATCAAAGGGAATTGTAATCCTAATCTTGTTATTATCTACGTTTACTGTAATTAGGCTGTAATAAAATTCTAACCTATGTTCGTCTAACAAAGGAACATAGCCTAGTTTATCCCTAATGTTCTCCAGAACTAATTTTAAGTAACGTATAGGCAACAAATGGGGCGACAATACACCTTTAGTTGCTAACGTGATAGCTTCTACATAATCCTTGGATTTCTCAATGAAATGTGCAATTCTGTTATGTATGTGATCTATCTTTGAATCATAATACGTTAATGTTGCTAACAAATCCTGTACTTCCATAATTTGAACGATATTATCTGAATGTTCATTTAACAAATCCATAATTTTATTGATTGAAGCTAACTGATCCCTTAGTTCTGACATAATCAATTCATCTTTATGAGTCAAGAACTCAATTTTCTTATTTTGATTACTAATTTTAAGACGATTGGAAAGTCCTAAACCTAAACTTGCCACAGACCCAAAGATGCTTAATGCAGCATAAATGAACGGATTCCGACTTTCTTTTTGTTCGTGTCCTACAGTCCACATCAAAAGGTCATAAGCCAAAGATCCTGTCTCTCCAGTCTTATTTTTTAAGTCATCAGATAGCATCTCTGCAACTTTTAATGTTGATCCAAGCAAACTCTTAGTAGTCAAATGAAAATGTCTCCTATGCAACTCATCCAATGATGCAGAAAACCTTGAAATGGCGGTTCTTAAGCTAGTGACATCATTCTCTTGAAGAAAAATTGCTTGCATATGCACTTCGACAATTACGTTGGTTGATGTAATAAAAATGTCTTCTTGTCTTTCAACTATATTGCCATATTTAAAATATATATTCTTAGTCTTAGAACTCATCCCATACGAAAAAAATGTCTGAGCGAACAATATCACTCCCAACAACAAAAAATTCATCTCGGAAACCTGTAACGAGAAAAAATATATGTAATTACTCCTGTATTAAAAAGAAAACTTTTTAGTTACAAAAATTAAAATTTTTCCTCACTTCTTTTTAATTTCTTATGTGAGACAATGGTACTATTCTCTCATCCGTGGGTTGGGCTACGTTTTGAATTCTAAACCTATTGGCCGTTAATATTTCCAAAATGTTAAATGGGCCTTCAAACTTAGGTGTTAGTTTATAGTTGAGCCCTTTTCTGACATTGATTTGAATATAGATGTTATCACCCACGGTATATGTTTTAGTTGGTTTCGCTATTTTATCATGATTCCTTTTCATTATGATTTGTGATTCTTCTAAATTCTTTCGAAGGATATCATATCGACTTATACTTGCATTTATACATTCTTTTAAAGGATTTGATAGATTAGTTGTAGGCGTTAATACATGGAAAGGTGTTCTAACTGGGGTACCATACAATGCTTCATGCGGTGACATTTTAATTGATATATGATATGAATGATTCAGAGTACTCAGTGCCGCCGGTATTGCAATATCCCAGTTGGGGTCTGATCCCCCTAGTGTTACCCTTAATATATTTAATATCTTCCTATTTGCTCTTTCCACTAGCCCATTCGACTCTGGGTGATATATCATGGTATTAACCTTCTTTATGTTCAGGAATTCACACAATGAGATAAGAAAGTGATTATTAAATTCACCACCCGAGTCTGAGATTATCATGTGTGGAATTCCATGTTTACAAATGTAACACTCGTAAAACTTCCTAGCGCATTCAATCGCAGTTTTAGTTTTAAGCGCTATTAGTTCTGTATATCGAGTTAAAGCATCTATAATCACTAAGAGGTGCTTATTTCCTCTGTCTGACTCGTAAAATCCTGTTAACAAATCTAAATGTATTCTTTCAAAGGGTTGATTGGGAACAGGATAAGCTCCTAAGCTAACAGGTGTTTTCGTATGCCCTTTGTTTTCCTGACATGTGCGACAATTAGCTATGTGTCTTTTTAAATCTGTAAGCATTGTATGCCAATAAAACAATGATTTGGCTTTCTGTGACATTAATGAGAACCCAGGGTGTCCATGTAATGGATTTGAATGCAACCAATTCAGGACAGTGGAAACAAGTGAGTTTGGTACTACTACCTGGTCGTTAGTTACATGTGGTGTATTGCGGGTTTTCCTTGTCACAGTCCTACACAGAATATTATCTTTGATTACATAATTCTGCTGCTTATACTTTATATATTCTTTTTCTTTATGATTGCCTTTCAAAGCATTTATAATTGTTTCTATTTTCTGATCTTTTCTTTGCTCAGTCTGTAACAATTCAGCACTCCAGCCTAAATCTTCTTGTTCAGATATTGTTTTTACAATAGGCATGGATGTTGATATATCTATTAATTCAGCTAAAGACTCCGTACAAGATGACACGGGGTTGCGTGATAATGCATCCGCAATGATATTTGCTTTCCCAGGTAAATACCCGATTCTTGCGCCAAAATCTTGAATGATTAAATGCCAACGAGTTCGTTTAGGGCTGTGATTGAAGCCTTTAAAGAACTCTGTTAGTGGTTTATGGTCAGTAAGAACCTTAACGGGATAACCGTAAATTATGAACTTAAAATGCACTAGCGAATTAACAATAGCTAGTCCTTCCTTGTCTATTACTGCATACTTACTTTCGGAAGTTCTCAATTTTCGAGAATAGAAAGCTATCGGGAAAAACTGTTTATCATATTGCTGAAGCAATACCCCTCCTACTCCTAAGTCTGAGGCGTCTGTTGCAATGAAGAATTCCTTACCGAAGTCAGGAAATTTTAAGATAGGAGAACTACACAGTTCATCTTTCAAAGTATTAAACGCCTGTTGATGTTGCTCAGACCATATGAAATCTACGCCCTTCTTCGTAAGATCAGTTAAAGGAGCGGCTATTATTGAATAGTTGCGTATAAAACGCCTGTAATATCCACTACAACCCAGAAATTGCTGTATTCCCTTGACATTAGTAGGTATGGGAAAATTACGTATAGCCGACACCTTATTATGGACTACTTTAAGACCTTGGCTTGACACCATGAAACCCAAATATATCAATTCTGTTTTGAAAAATTCACACTTACTAATCTTTACCCTTAAGTTATGTTGTCTTAATCTCTGTAGTACTAGTTCTAACTTACGTAGATGTTCCCCTAAGGTGTTGGAAAAGATTACAAGATCATCCATATAGGCATGCAATATATCCCCTAACAAGTCTCCAAACACTATGTTAATCATTCTTGTAAATGTTATAGGAGCACAACGTAAACCAAAAGGCATCCGTAAAAATTCATAATGTCCCCTGGCTGTGCTGAAGGCTGTGTATGGGATACTATCTTCTTCTAATGATATCTGGTGAAAGCCTTTAAGTAAGTCCAAACTGGTAAAATATTTATTCTGACCTAATAAAGACAAAATATCGTCAGTACATGGCACTGGGAATCGATCAGGGATCGTTTCCTCGTTTAGACGACGAAAGTCGACGCAGATACGCCATGTTCGATCTTTTTTCGGTACAACTATTAAAGGAAAATTATAAGCTCTATTTGATTTTCTAATGACTCCTTCCTCTAACATTTTACCTACTTCATCATTTATTTCATTCTGGAATTTCATAGGGAGTCTGTACGAGGGTACATATATAATTTTCTGTTTGTGTTTTAACCTTATTTGATGCTCGATCACATCTGTTTTTCCTAAGGATCCATCCGTAGTGGAAAAGACATCTGTATATTTATTTAAAAGTTCAAAAATTTTCTGCTGAATTTCTTCGTCTTGAATGTCCTTACTGATTTTATTTTTAATAGATCGTAAAAGGGATTCATCCGCAACTGATTGAGAGTGATTGATTTCAGCAACGGTAAGAATACGATGTTTATAAACTTCTACATCCAAGATATGTTGATTTTTGTGAATTACTAAAGTGTTATTTAAATGATTACAGACTTCGATATTACATTGCTGATGTGAGCCTACTGTATAAATAGCTTGTGTGACAGACAATCCGTTGGTTTTCAAAGTATCGGAAAGGATTAATATTTCAGATCCCGGTAGTGTTTTCTTTATTTGCACTATTAAATTCGAAGGTATGTTTGGTTCGATATATTGCGTGCAAGATGATATTACGGGTGAACGAGAATTCTGCTGGGTCGCGTACATTATTTCTTTATTAGTGAGACAAGTTATTGGTTCTTCAACGTACGTTACGGTTACATTTGTCGTCTCCTTTTTATCCAAAACTGACTTTAAAGTATTAGAAGACTTATAGAATTTCCCTTTGATATACACGCCGTGCTTTGCAGGAGCTAAGATAATGTTTTGATTTCCCATAGATGGGTATCCTATAATTACAGCTGGATACATATTAATGTTTTTCACAACAACAAATGTATCGGCAAACGTGCGATTACCGACTCTGAACTGAATATGAGTTATGCCTATGACGTTTAATTCATTATTTCCTATACCTGAAAGTCTGATTCCTGATTTTTCAATCGGAAAGTTCGAAAACAACAAATGATGCGTCTTCAAATCCATAATATTACGTGGACTACCAGAGTCAAAAAATAACGTAAAGGATTTGTGTTCTAAATTTACAGCATATAAGGTTGGCCGTAACTCATTTTGGCTTATTATTGTATGAATTCGTTGCAAATCTACGGGAGCATGCACTGTTTTACTTAATTCGGCCGTGTGTTTCATAGGAAAATCTATTGTCTCACAATTATCTGATAAAACATTAAATTGATTATTCAATACTATTGATGTTGACATAAATGACCTTGACCCAACATCACTCTCTTCCCCTCTAGAGTTAACTATGTGGTATTTGCTTTGCTCTGCACATTCTGAAAATTAGGCTGACTTTGCGAGGTCTGGTTTGACGGCCCAGGCTCAGCGATATTTGAAGAAGTGTTTGTTTGTTTCGGACTCTGAACTGCATTGACATTTTGTTGTTTCTTCTTATTGTTAAAATGAGGATTTTTCTTTTTATTTCCATATGGAACTGACTGTGGAATTGACTGTGTATTTCTAGGATATTGTTGTGTCTTACGCGCGTAACATTGACTATAAGAATGTGATCCTGTGTTGTGAACTGAACAAAATTTCGTTCTACAGTCTGCGCTTATGTGACCTTGACGTTTGCAGTTGTAACACGTCACTCCCGCTACTGGATTATTAATTACGTTCACTGTTTGTGGTTTTGTTTCATTCTTAGCAAAAACTTGAGTTAACACGGGATCGAGATCTGGACACTTGGACATGTGCTTCTTTATCTGTTTATAGACATCCAATTCCGTACTTGCAGGCATTAACTTCTTATCAAAGCACCGCACTAAAGCTTCAGGCAACATAAGTGTCATGCAAGTTAAATACATTAATCGTAAAAAATCTTTCACGGAGATATTATCGTTAGTAACCCAAGTGGAATTACCTAAAATGTCCTGATATTCGTTAAGCCTATCAGCTATGAGAGCTGCTCTCTCAACAACATTAAGCCGATTCATAGTGGCTTGATTAAGTGTATTTCGTAACGTTAACACTACATCCAAAGCTTCCTCACCCCCATAGATCGCGCGTAACCTAACTTTGAAATCATCCCAAGTAACTGCTTCCTGAAATGAAACACCTCTTAAATACGCACTCGCATCCCCCTTAGAAAAATCTATAAAACTTTTAGCTTCTTGTAATTGTACAAAAGGATCTACGATTTGTTTGGCATTTAAATGGGCATCAACGGATGAAATCCATGACTCCACATTTTGTGGCAAGAACCCGTTGACACGGCCTTGAAAAGGAAGGATTGCTGACCTGGCATTTACAAGCGTCACAATTGGAGGAGGATTAGCCTGGCCTACACCACTAGGTCCAGGGGTAGGGCTGACAGGAGGAGCCATGACTGCTGTATTCTTTTTTTTTCTATCTCTTTGACCCCTTTCAATCCTATCAAAATATCTATATGAGTACAGACGCCCACTGCGTAAACGCATATGTATAATAAAATTCCCCCAACAATGTTACTAATCCCAATACATTTCCCCCCAAGAGTTTATGAAAGAAAAAGGAATTAGCACAAAGAAAGAAAAATTCTAAATGAGAATTCGGAGTTTCTTATAACAAAGTTTAGGAATTCACTCACCCCAGTAATAATTGACTAACGACTTGTGATAACTACACTTCACTGCACAAACTGAAATGAATACAAAATCTCTGTACTTAGCTTATATATGAAGTCGAGTCGTCTCTCTCTCTCTCTCTCTTGATGTTTTGTTAGCGATGTCTCGTTCTAGTTTCTTGTAGAATGTAGGTCTTCCTGGATATGTTTTGCAATAGTTGAATGCCAGTCCTTGGGTTTCCTAGGATGTTGATTGAAGATTCTATTTGTATACTAACATATGTTGGTGTTAGCATTTTCGTTGGACTTAGTCAAAATTGTAGATTCTTGTAGATAGTTTTATTTTGAAGTCTTGAAGATCATTCTCTGGTTTCACAGCTTTTATGTTGAAGTCTTGAAGATATATCTCTGGTTTTACAGCTATTTATTTTGAAGTCTTGAAGATATTTCTCTAATTCTTAGAGTTTAACCGCTGTCTTTGAGTTTAATCGCTGCCACCATTTATTGGTGTGCTACTGTCTTAAGCACACATTTGAGTATGAGTTGTTTTCAAATGTATTTGAATGGTTTACTGAACACATTTTAGTAGTTTTTAAGTTTTATTGTGAATAACAACTGAGTTAAACATCTCCATCACTGGAGGAAGCTGTGTTGGTCCACATGACCAATTCTGGTGAAGTTTTGATATGAACTGAACAAATTACTGATATCCCAAAAATCGTACACTTGCTTTAATTTGGATAAGTGACGGAATCGGAAGACACCTGCATCCGGTGACGTCACAAACTTTCACACGAAGAGACAATGTGTGGACACTAAGAAAGAATGACAACTTAGCATCTCATATCCTGTATACAATTTGAGTTGACCATAGCAAATCTCACGGTCAGCTCTTCCAACCAACATGACATATTACGTCATTTGTTTTAAACATGTAATATTACTATTCTAATCATTACATATATACATACATACATACATGCATACATACATATATACATATATATGTTTGCTTGTTTATATATATATATATATATATATATATATATATATATATATATATATATATATATAATATATATATATATTATATATATATATATATATATATATATATATATATATATTATATATATATATATATAAATATATATATATATATATATATATATATATATATATATATATATATATATCTATATATATATATATATATATATATATATATATATATATATATATATATATATATATATATATATATATATGTATATATATACATATATATATACACACATATATATATATATATATATATATATATATAATGAATATATATATATATATATATATATATATATATATATATATATATATATATATATATATATATACATATGTGTATATATATACATATATATATATATATATATATATATATATATATATATATATATATATATATATATATATATATATATATATATGTACATATGTGTATATATATAC
>NC_090734.1:1592140-1596271 GCF_036898095.1 Palaemon carinicauda | reverse complement strand
TATGTAAGATATGGTATTCCATTAATAATCCTCAACAACTGATTAGAAAATGTAATGCCTGTAATGTTCCAACACACCCCATATGTGCTGAAATACAGCAAAAAATAAAAAATAGAGACACAAAGGTATTCTGCTGAACATGCTTAGTCTGGATAGAAAATATAATTAAGTCAAGACTAAAGCTGCAATTAGTTGAAGAAGAAGAAGAAGAAGAAGAAGAAGAAGAAGAAGAAGAAGAAGAAGAAGAAGAAGAGAAAAATTAACAGGATATGTGTAAGAATGCAGAGGAAATCATTGATATAACTTATGATGCCATCCAACAACATACTTATGAAGAAATAAATTATCAGATGGAAACAAATAATAGACCCAAGAGACTCTACCCGGACCTACATACTTTTAGGGAAGAGCAAGAACAAGAAAAAAAAAAAAGAAAGATATAGTCTGTAATAGGCTGAAAAGAGGGAATTGCAAATTTGGCGAAAGATGCTACTACAAGCATCCAAAGATATGCCATAATTATGAAATATATGGTAAATGTGCGTATTTAGACGGATATGGAGACGAATGCAGAGATCTCCATCCAAAAATATGCAAAACCCTAAAAGAAGGAAAAGGATGCAGTTTCAACAAAAAATTTTGATATATGCATCCTGCAACTATGAATGAGAGTAAGAAAACTCAGCAAACTGAAAAGAAAAACAAAAATGAAAGAAAAAAAGAAACAAAAAAGCAGGCCGCGTATATACCGCACTATGCACCAAAAAAGGCCTTTCAACCTAAAGCTCCACAAATAGAACCCAACTACAAAGAATGCATATATAATGCCAGGGGTTGGTGCAGATATGGGGATAATTGCAGGTTTACACACACGAATAAGTATGAAGGCGAAAGAACAAATATTATTGAAAAGTTGGATTTTTTAATGGCAGAATTCCGAGAAATGAAGAAAAGAACATCATATCAAAACAGGAAGGAAGCATGGGAGAATCCATATTATTACCAATATTAAATAATGGAAATGAAACACAAACCATAATAGTGATGAATGCACAGGGTTTAGTCACGAGTAACTCTAAAAGGAAAATAGAGTTCCTAAAAGAACTAACCCAAATTGAAAAAATAGATATATTAAATATAAGTGAAACATGGTATTGCCAAGAGACTGGCAGTGATGACCAGATAAAGGGTTTCCAAACTTATAGATCAGACAGAAAAAATAGGAATCAAGGGGGAACCGCAATATATGGAAGAGACATAAATCAAGGAAAAGTCTGTGAAAAATACAGCAACACAGAATGTGAATTGATTGCGGTAGAATTTGAATTTGAAAAACTAGTGAATATTGTAGTTTACAGACCCCCAAATACTAAGGAGTTTGACATAATAATAGAAAAAATAGATGATATATGTAGAAACCATAAAGACTGGAATATACTCCTATCCGGAGATTTTAACTTTCCTTTCGTGGATTGGAAAGAACGGATAGAAGAAAGTGGTTGTATGTATACATATAAAAAAGAGAGTAATAGTAGCGCAGAAGATAAGAGGCAATTTGAAAAGCTTCAAGATATGCTATTAGAACATAATATGCAACAAATAAACCATATTCCAACAAGAAAGGAAAATGTCCTAGATCTAGTATTTGTGAATGAGGTGGATTATGTTAAAGAAATAATAGTGTATAACACGGGAATTTCAGACCACAATGTCATAGAATTGATAGTTCATTCCAAAGCAAGTGATCACAGAATTAATAAAAGCACAAAACTTTGGGAAGGATATGGAAAATATAACTTTTACAGTAAGAATATAAAATGGTCAGAAATAAATGAAGAACTGAATAAAGAATGGAAAAATTTATTTATAAGTGATAATATACAGGTAAATACGGACATACTGTACAAAATACTGGAGAAAATTGTTAAAAAATATGTACCGAAAAAAAACAATAAACAAAAGACGTGCATACCAGGAGACAGAAGGATCTTATTTCAGAAAATTAGAAAGTGGAAGAAAAATCTTGCAAAAGAAAAAAAAATGTGTGGAAAATGAGGGAAATAAAATGTAAGATAGAAAATGCAGAACAAAAGATTATACAGTCGAAAGAAAATGAAAAAAGGGACTTACAAGAAAGGACACTTCAAAATATAAAAAGAAACCCCAAAGTACTTTACGCCTATGCAAAAAAAGATGAATAAAAGGAGAATAGAAATAGGCCCTCTAAGAATTGAAGGACGGCTAACGAATGAAAAAATGGAAATATGCAACATATTAGCAGAAAAATATAAGAGTGAGTTCACGCCAAGAATTGCGAATGAGAATAATGAAACAGAAATGAGAGAAGAAAATGTTGAATATCTAACGGATATAGATATTAATGAAGCAGATATTGTCACGGCTATAAACGAAATTAAAAATGGATCGGCAGCCGGACCAGATGGAGTTCCAGCGATTTTGTTAAAAAAAACTGCAAACACTATCGCGAAGCCGCTTGCAATACTGCTAAGACAGAGTGTAGATATGAGCGAGATATATGTTAAACATAAATTAGCTTATATAACCCCTATCTTCAAAAGTGGATCAAGACTAGAGGCAAGCAATTATAGACCTGTTAGTCTAACATCACATATTATGAAAGTGTATGAGAGGGTAATAAAAAAGAAAATAATGAACCATTTGGTCAAAAATAATTTGTTTAATATGGGTCAACCACGGTTCGTACCTGGAAAAAGTACACAGACCCAACTGATAGCACACTATGAAAACATATACAATATATGATAAATGAAAAAGACACAGATGTGATCTATCTAGATTTTGCAAAAGCCTTTGACAAGGTAGACCATAACATATTGGAGAAAAAAATGAGAAAGTCATATATTGTGGAAAGATAGGAAAATGGGTAAAAGAATTCCTGCAAAACAGAAAACAGATAGTGGTTGCAAATGACGGAGAAATCAGATGAAGCCCAGGTAATATCTGGTGTGCCCCAAGGTACGGTATTAGCTGCACTGCTATTTGTTATTATGATCTCAGACATAAACTGTGATGTTGAAAACTCCGTAGTGAGAAGTTTCGCCGATGACACAAGAACAAGTAGAGAAATTACTTGTGATGAAGATAGGAACTCACTACAAAGAGATCTAAACAAAATATATGAATGGGCGGAGATAAATAGGATGGTATTTAACTCCGATAAATTCGAATCAATAAATTATGGAAACAGAGAAGGAATGGTGTATGCATACAAGGGACCTAATAATGAGACAATCACAAACAAGGAAGCAATTAAAGACCTTGGTGTAATTTTAGATAGGAATATGTTATGCAACGACCAAATAGCAACACTGTTGGCTAAATGTAAAGCAAAAATGGGAATGTTATTCAGACACTTTAAAACAAGAAAAGCTGAACACATGATTATGCTTTACAAAACTTATGTGCGTAGTACACTCGAGTACTGCAATGTGATATGGTACCCACACTACCAAAAGGATATTGCGCAAATAGAGAGTGTACAAAGGTCCTATACTGCTAGAATAGAAGAAGTTAAGGACCTTGACTACTGGGAAAGACTGCAATTTTTAAAACTATACAGTCTAGAAAGGAGAAGAGAACCCTACATGATAATACAAGCATGGAAGCAAATAGAAGGAATTGCTGAAAACATCATGGAGCTTAAAGTATCAGAAAGAGCAAGCCGAGGTAGATTATAGTGCCAAAAAACATTCCAGGTAAACTGAGAAAGGCGCACAGGACATTAATCCACTACGCACCAGCATCAATAATGCAGCGACTATTTAATGTGCTGCCAGCTCATCTAAGAAACATATCAGGAGTGAGCGTAGATGTGTTTAAGAATCAGCTCGATAAATACCTAAGATGCATCCCAGACCATCCAAGACTGGAAGATGCAAAATACACCGGAAGATACATTAGCAACTCTCTGGTAGATATACGAGGTGCCTCACAATGAGGGACCTGGGGGAACCCAAACAAAAAATAAGGCAATAAGGCAATAAGACACACACACACCAACAACATTAGCAATATATTTTTAGTAGGACGCAAAAGGCCATATTGAACTTTGCAAAACAACATTTAATCAAAATTAAGCAAAAGACACAT
>NC_090734.1:1544640-1587140 GCF_036898095.1 Palaemon carinicauda | reverse complement strand
TTCCCAATAGCTACAGATTTTACAGACTTGATCGATATTCAACAAAAGCATAAGAACTGTCGAATAATTATCACCAAGTTTCATTATAATTATTATTATTTTTTTTTTGTCACCCTGGTAACCTTTCTGAAACTTAATATATTTAGCTTAGTTTGTCAGGGTTGATTAGAAGGATTGATTTTACATTTATTTTTACGAGTAGCCAAGTCACTGTCAATAAGATAAATCTTCCATATCTGGAGCCAACAGTTGATTTTACTTTCATATATCGTATGCTAGACTGCCCTTTGTAATAATTGATACAACGGGCTTGGATTGTACAGTACTATCTTTTTTTTACAAAGATATAGCACATTGCTTGACAACGAAGCACATTCTTTCTCTTATTAGTAACGTATATATATATATATATATATATATACACACATAGACACACACACAAATATATACATACATACACCAAAGGCACTTATATATATATACACACATAGACACACACACAAATATATACATACATACACCAAAGGCACTTCCCCCAATTTTACGGGGCAGCCGACATCAACAAAGAAACAAAACAAAAAAGGGACCTCTACTCTCTACGTTCCTTCAGCCTAACCAGGGACTCAACCGAGTTCAGCTGGTACTGCTAGGGCGCCACAGCCTAACCTCATACATTATCCACCACAGATGAAGCTTCATAATGCTGAATCCACTACTGCTGCTACCTCCGCGGTCATCTAAGGCACCGGAGGAAGCAGCAGGGCCTACCGGAACTGCGTCACAATCGCTCGCCATTCATTCCTATTTCTAGCACGCTCTCTTGCCTCTCTCACATCTATCCTCCTATCACCCAGAGCTTTCTTCACACCATCCATCCACCCAAACCTTTGCCTTCCTCTTGTACTTCTCCCATCAACTCTTGCATTCATCACCTTCTTTAGCAGACAACCATTTTCCATTCTCTCAACATGGCCAAACCACCTCAACACATTCATATCAACTCTAGCCGCTAACTCATTTCTTACACCCATTTTCTCCCTCACCACTTCGTTCCTAACCCTATCTACGCGAGATACACCAGCCATACTCCTTAGACACTTCATCTCAAACACATTCAATTTCTGTCTCTCCATCACTTTCATTCCCCACAACTCCGATCCATACATCACAGTTGGTACAATCACTTTCTCATATAGAACTCTCTTTACATTCCGGCCCAACTTTCTGTTTTTACTACTCCCTTAATTGCCCCCAGCACTTTGCAGCCTTCATTCACTCTCTGACGTACATCTGCTCCCACTCCACCATTTGCTGCAACAACAGACTGCAAGTACTTAAACTGATCCACCTCCTCAAGTAACTCTCCATTCAACATGATATTCAACCTTGTACCACCTTCCCTTCTCGTACATCTCATAACCTTACTCTTACCCACATTAACTCTCAACTTCCTTTTCTCACACACCCTTCCAAATTCTGTCACTAGTCGGTCAAGCTTCTCTTCTGTGTCTGCTACCAGTACAGTATCATCCGCAAACAACAACTGATTTACCTCCCATTCATGGTTATTCTCGCCTACCAGTTTTAATCCTCGTCCAAGCACTCGAGCATATACCTCTCTCACCACTCCATCAACATACAAGTTAAACAACCACGGCGACATCACACATCCCTGTCTCAGCCCCACTCTCACCGGAAACCAATCACTCACTTCATTTCCTATTCTAACACATGCTTTACTACCTTTGTAGAAACTTTTCACTGCTTGCAACAATCTTCCACCAACTCCATATAACCTCATCACATTCCACATTGCTTCCCTATCAACTCTATCATATGATTTCTCCAGATCCATAAACGCAACATACCCCCTGTGGCCGCGTGGCATATAAAAATTAGAATAGTGCCAACGTTATCCCTGCGTGTCGTAAGAGGCGACTAAAAGGGATGGGACGAGGGGGCTGGGAACCCCCTCTCCATTATAAAAATCCTACGAGACAAAGACACACACACACACACACACATATATATATATATATATATATGTGTGTGTGTGTGTGTGTTTGTGTGTGTGTGTATAAATACATTTATCTATATATTTATCTATCTATCTATAAATACTGTATATATATATATATATATATATGTGTGTGTGTTTATATAATATGTTATTTCTATTTTAAAGAAAAACTTTTGAAATGAGGCTGCTGGGGTCACACCTCTTTATATTGACCCTAGTGGATGCTGTACCAATTCACAGCTGGGATGACTAGTAGGCCGTAGGCCATAAGTGATCCCAAACCTTACAACTTTTCGATTTCCTAATGATGTAATAATTTTAGACATTCGTTTCTCTATCTCTAAGCCATCTAATCTAGGAAGTGATATAGGAGGAAACATTATCCTTGATTGGATACACACTAACAACTGTTAAACCGAAACACAATTATGTGTGTTTAATACAGTAATTTTATAAAGATCTAGATTCAAGTGAAAAAACACTTTTTTATTTTTTTTTATCCTAACCATTTGTAATAAGATGGTTGGCACCTTATGAACCTACAACCTCTAAGTAGAAAGACTTTTGAAATTTAATTGCCTAATACTTTTAGAGGATCCTTAAGCAAATGAATGGCTCCCTATGGCGACATTTTCCCTTCTTTACCAGCAGGAAGGTATGCCCATCTCATTTCCCTGCCTAATATATATATATATATATATATATGTACATATATATATATATATATATATATATGATACTTTAACTAGTAGCGAAACTAGATTTTGCAATAAGAAATGGACTAGTGCTGGCTAGTTTGGCATATTTCTCTGTATGTTTAATGGGGCTGCAGGCCATAATAACTTGCTCATCAGTCGATTAAAATGTGAGGTCTATTTCTCACTCTAAGCCAATGGCTCACATTTGGGACACTGGTGGTGGGCTATTGCGCATGCGTTGATTGCATTTGATTTTGCCAACTGCTTTATTTTTTTTTTTTTTTTTTGGTATGACGTAAGCATTACCGGGCTTTTTACACCAATTACCAGCTTCCAAATGTTTATGCACAAGTTCTCGTATGTTGTTCTACAACAGCCATTTCTTTTCCGTCCTGCCCTCTCCTTCAGATCTACCTTAAGTACCATCACACGAAGACGTTTCCAAGAAGGAAGTGCATTCTATTCTGAGAGTTAGTGTAAACTCGTCTATTTCGATAATTGTTTATGTTGAAAACTCTCACCGTTCAGCATATAAATATTGTTGCTTATGTGAAAGTAAAAGATATTCGCCAAGTAATGACCCACGGGGCTTACGAGCGCAGCTTATCAAAGTACTCTATATTGGAACAGAGGAGCAGTGATGTAATGGTAATTTTGCGAGCGCAACGTCAGAGCAAAAACCATTAGAAAGACGTGAAATGAATCATAGATAAGTATGTTACTTTAATTTACCGCCACCTACATGAACCATATATTTTTCCAACTAGCTTTGTTTGTTTTTATTATGCCTTTCTGACCATTAGTATTGCTGTTAGTTTTTCCCTTACCTAAACCTCTTATAATTGTTTTTATAAGAAGTGAGGTTGAAAAACATATGAACGGGTGGTTTCCCCCAATATTCATGGTCAGAAATGGATAACAGACAAGATTGCGAGTAGGAAAAATATGTGGTTCATGTAGGAGCCTGATATTTCCTATATCAAAAAGTTAATTTTCATAGGGCTGGTTTGGAGAGAGAGAGAGAGAGAGAGAGAGAGAGAGAGAGAGAGAGAGCTTACAATGACAGTTTCCTCATATCCTTAATTTCGTTTTACCCAAATAGGATTCACAGTCAGTGCCGTAATTTGAAACAGGGGAAACAAAGGGGACACGTTGTTCTCAAGGATTTCACATTTCAGAGGCCTCTTACTCGCTCAACCAATTTCCCAGAAATTGAAAAGAAAATAGCTTTTGGCAAAGTATATATATATATATATATATATGTATATATATATATATGTATATATATATATATATATATATATAGTCTAAGAAGTTCTTGTCTCAATCCGGTAGAGATAAACTTAGTACCCCCTGAAAATATAATAAAAATTAAGAGAAAAGTAAATAATTTACGAGGTATGCAATATTGAAACTGGACCTACAGTGTTTATAGTCAAAGTAATATAGTACCAAGTTAGCTTTCTGGCCACTCAATACGGAATATATATTTTTACAAATTACATTGACATCTCTTGTTATTTTTATTTCTATTTTTAGTGGGTTATTAGGATTTCTCCAGCCTGAAGTAATATATTATCCAAGCCGACATATCATCATTATTTCACACAGAAATTCAGATACTAATCGTTGTTTCTGCCACGTGAAACTCGACATGAAATTCATATTGATTTTGGAGGCAATCGTTGAATATTCAAGAAAGTATTCTTATTCCAAATATGATATGTTTTAAGGTTATTTAAAATTCTGTAGAAATCGTGTGTATTTTAGATGCAAATTAATATTGTAGAATTTATATTTTCATCCTTTCTAATATTGTTAAATTTGGCTGTATTATAATTATAATATTGATATAACAACAAATATGTCACAAATAACTGAATGCGAACAGTGATAATGGGACGCATTTTAATGGCATTTTCTTTTTGCCGTCAATTTCAATATGACATTGTCCCTTTGATTTTGAAACTGATTTTTCTATTTGGTCTTGATGGACCAGAAAGCAGTAATGCCAGATAAGCATAAATGGATCATTAAACGTGTTCGCCTTATTCTTACTTTTTCTCATTTCTTTGACTAATTATCTTGAACTCTATCATCCCAAGGAACTGTTTATAAAATAAGAGACAATTGCTGAGACCACGCATACAGACACAAACAAACATACGGACACACGAGAGAGAGAGAGAGAGAGAGAGAGAGAGAGAGAGAGAGAGAGCCCTCTTGCCATCATTTCAGTTTATGCGGTATGTCGTCTCTGGCACAAATGAATCAATTTCATAACGACGTAAGCAATCAATATCATTCATTAACGAGAAAGGAAAGATTTCCTTAAGAAAAAAAAAAATATTCCTTCAAACTTTTGTTATAAAACATCCGTAGTAAAAGTTAAAACCATTTAAAGGCTTATGCATTGTTTACCCTCTGCTGTCACTCCCCTTTAAGGGAGATTACCTCAATTCTAATTTAACCTTTAAACGCTTACCTATGTAGAATTTTCCAATATTTTAGATGGTTTTCCAACTCATACGCTTGGCAGTATAGCTCCGGGATGACATGCCTACTCGCCACGCCCAATAGCTTCAGTGTGTAGCTTGACTTGATTAAGGGTGACTATGTGGTACACCTGTCTCAGTTAGTTTTTGCTCCTTGGCTTATTTTGGGAGGATTTCTCCCACAGTTACCATTTACATGTGTTGTGATGAACTAATGAACACAACTGGCGCCTCATCAGAAATGGTTTCTGAAAGTGAATCTGAGGATGAAATTGATGAACTTGAAGCTGACAAATTTCATGACAGTGATGTCGTTGTAGATTATACTCCTATACCAGGTGAAGACAACAGTGATGATGATGATTGGGAGGCTGTATCGGGGAGAAAAAAGAAAAGACAGAAAAAATGGGTTGTAGTAACATCAACAGCAACCAAGTGCCGAGCTCTCCTTGACTTCACTCCCCCCTAAATTTCTAATACACGCAGTGCCCCGTCCCCATCTCCTGCTACTTCTACCTCTGAAGGGGACCATGCCACCTCCTCAGTTCCTACCAATTCGACCTTTGATGCCAGCCATGCATCATCCTCTACATCCACATGTGGAAGAAGATGTATCCACCACCAGTGTGAAATACCTTCCATCATCATATTCAATTCCCACATGGTAGTCTGTTTAGATGGAGTTGTCAGCCACAGTCCAAAGCAAGCAATAGGACAATAAGAAGGAACGTAACGCTTAGATTAACCCCAGGCGCTAGTCCAGGAGAGGTAAGGAAAGTTGCCTCAATTACTTGATGAGGTATTTAGATTATTCCTCAATGATGACATTGTCAACATTATTTTGAAGTGTACTTGTCTCCACGTTTACAGCAAACAACTCACACCAATTTTTCTGCACACCGAGCCAGAAGTAAGAGTACAGTTGGGTGTACTAGTCATCAGTGGCAAGAAGAATGACTGGGACATGCCCACCAATGAAATGTATAGCTTCGATGTAGGATGTTCTTTATATCAAGTGGCTATGTCCAAGGCATGGTTCAAATTCCTCATCTAAGATTTGATGACGTTAAAATACGGGAGGCTTGGCATGAAGATGACAAGTTTATGGCCGTGAGGGAGGCATGGGAAATCTTCATTTGGAACTGCGACAGACTTTATATCTCCCACAAGAACCTCGCAGTTGGCGAGCAGCTATTGAGTTTGAGAGGTCAGTACACATTTAGGAAATACATATAATCCCAATAAGCCAGTATTGTATGGCATCAAGCTTTTCCTAATCAATGACAGCAAGTCCAAGTACTTACTCGGTGGTATCCCCTACTTTGATAAGCAGGAGGCTGTGGACAGGGGTAACCTTCAGCTTGGCCATTGATATACCAAAAAGCAGTCAAGATCCTACTATGGGTCAAAACGGAATGTGACAACCAATAACTGGTTCACCTGTTCCACTGGTATCTGACCTTCTTAATAAACATGACCTGATCCTTGTCAGGACACTATGTGCCAAAAAAAATTGCAGAGGAGAAGGGGACAAGTCATGGAACACACCATATATTTTATACAATAGGGGAACGCATTCGTCACTACTTGAGCACAAACACAGCTACGATTACCTCTCTCCCTCCCACTGCAGAAGCTAATCACCACAGTGTGAGATATACTATCATTGGGCAGTGCTTTAAACTCGCGAGGGACATTATTCTCAAACAGTAATGGTGCTTTGGGGCTCTGTGTTGAGTGGCCCAGCAAGAGTGATAGCAAAAAGCGGCAGAGATGTATCAACCGGGACAAGGCTAAGTGCCCTTGCACATGTACCCTGTCTGTGGTGAGTCCATGCAGCTGGTAAGAGTTATATATATATATATATATATATATATATATGTTTATTTATATATATAAATATAAATACATGTTTATTTATATATATGTATATATAAATATATTTATTGTATATATATATATATATATATATATATATATTTTTGGGCTCAAGCCATGTCGTCCTGATGGAAGTTCCTATAGGGTAGCTTCCTAGGGTATATTACAACTACGGCGATATTCCCAGAGAATTTACCTTAAGGTACCAGAATTCTAACTCCTGGAGCGAGTATCCCTCGTGAAAGGGATATCGCGACATATCAGAGGACGTATTCTAGACACGTCACATGGTAATCTATGACCTGAACAGAGATTTCGTCTCGTAGGAGGGAGATTGACGAGATACGAATTCGGGAAAGAAAAAGGGGAGCCGCTCCCAAGGCTTCCCTATCCCCCGATTCGTATACGTGCCTGGCGCCAATCCTGGCGCCATCTGTATTCCTTTTTGCGTAGCTTAACAACTCGGTGTTTTTTCCTGTTTTTCTCGCAAATCTTGGATTTATTCAGCTTTTCATGGCTTCTCCGTCTTCGTTGGCCTCGGATAAGTTGAGTATAGTGTCTGTTATGTATAAATGTAGGCTCTTGGTAAAATTTTGAGTGATTAATAGGATTAATCTTTGATACAAGAGCCGTAGCCTACCAGAGGTGTCCTGGACACTGTCACTCGCTAGGTATAAATTAGTTAGTCAGAGTGACATTCCTGGTTGTTTTGCTTAATAAATTTTAGCTATTTAGCTTTACATAGGATTTCCTTTCGTCCTTAGTATTATTTGGCAAAGTATTCGCCATTCTGGCCTACGCTAGGCCATGTAGCCTAGTCGTTTGGTCCTAGTACTTAATGCATGATTTTGGTTTTTCCGAGTGTAATTAAAATTTTATTGAAGCTTTAGGCTATATTTTATACATTTTAGACTGTGTGGAATATTTCCAAGATTGTATACGTGAGAGTTTCGGTGAATTAGGTAATCGATTCTCTTGGTGCCTAGGCTAATTGCTTATGGAGCCTTAGTATACTTTATCATTCTCCCCGGTTGCTTTCTTTTCTTCGGAGAAGGTAGGCAATCCCTTTCCCTCTGTTTAAGCCTTGGGCTTATCCCTAAGTGGTTTTTTCCGAATTTATTTTCGATAAAACTATACTAGGGTGTTACTGTACCTTCCTGTTCCAGCAAAGTCTGGTTCAAAGAGGGACAGAACAACAGAGTTTTTAGTCTGAGTCCGTGTTGTCTGGCTTAGGGCAGAGTCCCCCTCGCTGACCTAACACTTACAAAGGGAGCTTAGCTCCCTTAGGTCACTATCGAAGGTTTCTGTAAGTTATGATTCCTTCTTTTGTGATCGACCAGACTAAGTCCTGTTGCTGTTCTCGGGGGAGGATAAAATCTTCCCTTGGGAGTAGCAACGCCTTCCTTGCTTTGGTGCTCTGGAAGCTGGCAAGTATTGCTGGCCCTTTCCCTTAGATCTCCCTTAGGCTAAGACAAAGTTCTTGGCTGCGGGTGATCTGTCACTAAAGCAAGGTTGGCAGGACCCTCTTGTCCCTTCCCCCTCTATCTCCGTAATGGCCTAGCCATTACTGTACTGTACCTTGCCGGCCGGCAGAGCTGGCTGGCAGGGGTATTACTGTACTGTACGTCATTCTACTTCTGGACCTAGTATAGGTTGGGATGTGGAATTGAATAAGCCCATTGCAGGCCGGCAGAGATGCTGGCCGGCAAGGGTCTTATGTTTTCGAGTGCTGCCCGGACCTCTCTTGGTCCCTCATCCATGCCTGCGGGCAGAGCCGGACGGCATTGGTCAAGGAAGCCTGAATTAAGTTTCTCCCCTTCCTTATATGCACTCTTTCGGTTGCCGGGCTCGGGGGGTTGTGTACACTCTTATCCCGGCATCCATTCTATTTTATTCTAGTGCTGTACCTGTCCCGGCAGCCGGCCTATGAGGCTGGCTGACGACCTATGAGGCCGGCAGCCGGGCAGGTGTAGTCTTCTGGTTCTTTTGCTGCCGGCTGGCATCGGTCTTGTACCTTTGCCGGCCGGCTTATGTCAGTCCTTGTCTGCCGGTCACCAAGAGTGTGGCCGGCAGCTGGGTACTACCTTGTGTAGTTGCTGGCCGGCAGTCATTGCCGGCCAACACTGGCTGTTGTTGGCTGGCAGCTGCTGCCGCCGGCACAGGCATTTGAACCAGAGTGCTGCCGCCCTATAGCTGTTAAGTAGTATACTTTAAAGCTAGTTGTGGTGTGTGCCGGCTGGCAAAGGCAGGCCGGCACACATCCTCCTATACTGTACTAGTATTCTTCTGTATAGCATATACAGTAAGAAGAAAACTATAGTAAAAGTTTAGGTACAGCACTGTATCTTCTAACACTATTGTGTTTTCTTGCACAGCCCTTTGCTGTTGCCCTCAGACAGGAAGCAGAGTTCTTCCCCGTCTATTATCCAGGATTTTAAAATCATTGCCTAGGTGTGAGCTCCACCTGTTTCCTCTGGAAACCTTGCATTGGTTACTCTAGTAGAGATAAACCATTTTGATTTTATTATCTGGAAGGCTGCAACAATGGGTTGTGAGAGAAACACAAGTGTGTGTCTTTCCTTTATGAATTGTTATGCTATACTATGCATATCCAGTGATACATAGTTCACTTGATACTCATGGAAATTTTTTCTCTTTACAGGAGGACCCTCCGAAGTGCGGAAATGTTTTCTGCAATGTCCGCAGCAAGAACCTCTGCGGACATGAGTGTTGTAGGAGACACGCAGCATGCTCTGTCTCCATGGATGATCTCCAGTATTGGGACCCTCAGGTATGTACTGTATGCACTAACCTGATTACTGAGGCTTTTGATTCCCCTAGAACGGCGGAATCAAGGGATATAGCTAGGGAAAAGCTTCGTACTTGGGTAAGGGGCTTCAAGAAGAACACCTCTGGCCCTTATCTTCCAAGTGAGAAGATGAGGGCGTATCTTTTTCCCCAGGCATCAGCTGAGGCAGTGATTCCCCAGCCTCAAGAGGAGATCCCTCAAGATCAAGTCCAGGTGGACGAGGAAGTCGCAGATGCGATGCAAGACATCCAGTTGTGTGACAGGATGTCTGACCTGGACGAAGGTTTGGAAGAAGACCTCCTGGCAGAAGGTCAGGATCAAGTTCAAACCCCGGATGTCGTAGAGGATGGGGTCGACGAGGTGTCGGCTACTCCGGTTCAGATGCCGGAGCCCATCCCCTCAACATCGGCTGGTCTCCCAGTAGAACTGGGACAGGCCCTCTCTTCGATTGTTGGAATGATCCAACAAATGCAGAAGGAGAATCAGGAGAAGGCGGCTGCAATGGAACTGCGTATGCAGTCCCTAGCAGAATCACATGGGCCCCAGAAAATGCTTAATGTGAAAGACCTTCCCATATGCTCAGATGCTAACCCATGGAGGTATGCTGAGCACATGCCGATGACAACTGGTAAGATTGTCATCTCGGATAAGCTGGGTTCAGTTCCCCTAGAGGAGGTAGAATTCTGGCCCAGCAAGGCATCATATCCGGACTGCTATGTCCGGCTGAGAAAAGAACCAGCTTCAAGGGAGGAGACAGAGCCGAAGGAGGTCATTATTATGGACCACGCTAAGGCTCAAGCCCTACTTTCATCCTCGATGAAAGAGAGGGGCTTCTCGAATTCGAAGGTAGCTGCATTGAGCAAGAAGCTCCCTTCTTTTGTGTCCGCTCCTGATAGAGCCTTCCCCTTTTTACTAAAAGGGTTTGCGGCTGTCCTAAAGGCAGTCGAGGCCGGCAAGCCTTGCCCCTCCCTGGAGGAGTGTAAACCCTTGTCGCTGGCTCTGCCTATGGACCACAAAGACTGGAAGGATGTCCATCTGACATTCTCAGTGGGAAAGTTGGAGGCTGATATTGCCGGACGGCAATTCGGCGAGGACCTCCCCAAGCTGCCCGAATCTCTTTTACGAAGAGAGTTCGAGACCAAAGAAAGACTGGCTGCCTCAATGTCTCATCAGACCACTCTTGAGACAATGGCAAGTGGCCCTAAGGTCCATGAAATGTTCATGGTAGTGGCTAAGTCTCACCTAGCCACAGTGACGAAGGACCTTTATGGCTTCATCAAGGCAAGGAGAGCTTGCAGGGAGGTCGTGTTCGCCGGGGCTTCGGTGAGACACGAACCAAGGAAATTAATCTCCTCCAACATTTGGGGAAAAGACCTTTTCCCTACCGATGTGGTCAAAGAGGTTGTTGATAAGGCCGCCGTGGAGAATAGAAACCTTCTCCAGAAGTGGGGCCTGGCTATCAAAAGAAAATCTTCCCCGGATGAGGGTCCTCAACCAAAGAGGAAGAATATGAAGACTAGGCTACCATTTCGGCCAGCCAAGCCTTATAGACAGCAACAGCAACTGCAATTGCCTTTGCCTCCAGTGCCCCAGATGGTGGCACAAACCCCGACTGCCTTTCAGTGGGTACCCCAGGCTGTGCCAGGTCAGTCAACCACATTCGCCCCAACGTTCGAAGGACAGTCTTCTTCCTTTCGTGCAAAACCTAGAGGAGCAGCCAGAGGCTCGTCTAGGTGCCCCTCAAGGGGAAGGGGATTCAGAGGTGGTCGTGGTCAGGGAGGCAAGACCTCAGGACGGCAGTCCAAGTGAAATGATACCGGTAGGAGGGAGACTGATGAAATTTTGGGATCGCTGGACCTTCGATCCCTGGGCCCAAAGCCTACTCAAGAATGGACTGGGTTGGAGCTGGTACAGCACTCCACCCCCATGCCTTCGGTTTTTTCAACACTCCACCCCCGTTTTGGAGGAGTACGTTCAAGAACTGTTGGAGAAAAATGTGATCCGAAAGGTGAAGTCCATCAAATTCCAAGGGAGGCTGTTTTGTGTTCCCAAGAAAGACTCGGAAAAGCTCAGAGTCATTCTGGACTTGTCACCACTCAACAAGTTCATAGTGAATTGCAAATTCAAGATGCTAACACTGCAACACATAAGGACCTTACTGCCCAAGAGGGCATACTCAGTCTCTATAGACTTGTCAGACGCCTATTAGCACATTCCCATCAGCCGTCGACTCTCCCCCTACCTAGGGTTCAGGCTACAACGGAAACTGTACGCCTTCAGAGCCATGCCATTCGGGCTAAACATAGCCCCAAGGATTTTCACGAAGCTTGCGAGCGCAGCTCTCAAACAATTACGCCTAAAGGGAATTCAGGTAGTAGCCTACCTGGACGACTGGCTGGTGTGGGCAGCATCCGAGACCGAATGCTTGCAAGCTTCCAGTCAGGTGATCCAGTTCCTAGAGTACCTAGGCTTCAAGATCAACAAGAAAAAGTCTCGACTTTCTCCATCCCAAAAGTTCCAGTGGCTGGGAATCCACTGGGACCTTTTGTCACACAGTTTCTCCATCCCAACGAAGAAAAGGAAGGAGATAGCGGGCTCTGTCAAGAGACTTCTAGATTCCGAAAGGATATCAAGACGCGAACAGGAGAGGGTACTAGGCTCTCTCCAGTTTGCTTCAGTGACAGACCCAGTGCTTAGAGCACAGCTAAAGGATGCAACCGGAGTTTGGAGAAGGTATGCATCAAACGCGCGAAGAGACCTGAGAAGACCAGTGCCGCCTCGGCTACGTACTCTTCTCAGACCTTGGTCCCAAGCCAGACATCTAAAGAAGTCGGTTCTTCTTTAGCCACCTCCCCCGTCGATGACGATTCACTCAGACGCCTCAAAGGAGGGATGGGGAGGTCACTCTCATCGGAAAAAAGTCCAGGGGACTTGGTCCAAGCTATTCAGGACCTTTCATATAAACTTTCTAGAAGCTATGGCAGTGCTCCTTACCTTAAAGAAAGTCTCCCCGCATCACTCGATCCACATAAGATTGGTGACAGACAGCGAGGTGGTTGTGAGATGCTTGAATCGACAAGGGTCGAGGTCACCACCTCTCAACCAAGTGATGTTAGCCTTTTTCCGATTGGCGGAAAAGAAGAAGTGGTACCTGTCGGCAGTTCACCTTCATGGAGTCCGCAATGTGACAGCGGACGCTCTATCCAGGTTCACACCGATAGAGTCGGAATGGTCCTTAGACGCAGGATCATTTTACTTCATTCTGAATCAAGTCCCAGAACTGCAAATAGACCTCTTTGCGACGAAAGACAACAAGAAGTTACCCCTGTACGTGTCCCCGTACGAGGACCCCTTAGCGGAAGCAGTGGACGCAATGTCCCTCAACTGGAACAGATGGTCCGGGATTTATCTGTTCCCTCCTCACAACCTTCTGTTGAGGGTCCTCAACAAACTGAGATCCTTCAAGGGGGTAGCGGCAATAGTGGCCCACAAGTGGGCGAACAGTATGCGGTTCCCCTTGGCGTTGGAACTACAGATGAAGTTCGTGCCGCTACCACATCCAGTTCTGACCCAGCGAGTCCAGAAGTCGACTGTCTGCGCTTCATTACAGAAAACCCAGACCCTGCAGCTCATGATTTTCTAGCCCTAGCGGTGAGAAAGCGTTTCGGGATTTCGAAAGCCAGCATAGACTTCCTAGAGGAATACAAGTGCAAATCGACTAGAAGGCAATATGAGTCATCTTGGAGAAAATGGGTGGCCTTTGTAAAGGCAAAGTATCCGCAGGAGATCTCAACAGACTTCTGCTTATCTTTCTTCATCCACCTCCATGGCCAAGGATTGGCAGCTAACACGATTTTAGTGTGTAAATCGGCTTTGATGACACCCATTTTATTTGCCTTCCAGATCGACCTAGGTAACGAGATCTTTAATAAAGTTCCGAAAGTCTGCGCTAGGCTCAGACCTTCAGCACCACCAAAGCCCATCTCATGGTCTTTAGACAAAGTTCTTCATTTCGCCTCCCTGTTGAGCAATGAAGAATGTGCGTTAAAGGATTTGACACAAAAAGTTATTTTCCTATTTGCACTCGCGTCCGGGGCCAGGGTTAGTGAGATCGTAGCCCTCTCGAGAGAGGCAGGTCGTGTTCAGTTCCTGGATGGGGGGGAGCTGAACCTGTTTCCGGATCCTACGTTTCTCGCCAAGAATGAGTTACCCACCAACAGGTGGGGTCCCTGGAGAATCTGCCCTCTGAAAGAAGATGCATCTCTATGTTAAGTAGAATGCCTAAAGGTCTATCTTCGTAGAACTTCAGACTTCAAGGGTGGTCAACTATTCAGGGGAGAAACATCAGGCTCAAATTTATCTCTGAATCAACTCAGAGCGAAAATGACATATTTTATTCGCAGAGCGGATCCTGACAGTACCCCCGCAGGTCACGATCCGAGGAAAGTTGCCTCATCCCTAAATTTCTTTAATTGTATGGATTTTGAACATCTCCGTTCATACACGGGCTGGAAGTCTTCCAGGGTGTTCTTTCGCCACTATGCGAAGCAAGTAGAGGAACTTAAGAGATCTGTGGTAGCAGTGGGTCGTGTAGTTAACCCTACTGTTTAACTCTGCGAGGAACAGTGGTCTTAATTGGGACGATTAAGTCCAGGGTGAGTGTGTAGGTACATACTGTACTACAAACTAAATGAGGGCACCAAGTGCCCATATAGACTGTTCCTTCTTTCAAAGGTGAACCTAGCATAAGTTCAGACATGTGTGCCAAGCGTTTCTAACGCTAATGTGATTGATTTGTAATACAGATTTTTTATGACTTGATACCTTGGTATCTTATTAAAGTGGTGTTTAATGGTTTTTCTTTCAGATAAACAAGTTCTGTTTACTATCATACTTATGCTTAAAGTTTTGGGTTACCCTCTTTTATATAAATATATATATTTGTTGTTAACCTGTCTGTTTATTATCTGTCAATAAACTTGTTCTGGAGAACCTTGCGTCTCTTTCACCTGTGTCAATTTATTGGTATAATTGAGCATTTTAATTCTATGTATCTTATCTGGGATAATTCTGATAGAATTATTCTGTTATGCAAGCTATGTTGCATTGGTTTATGTAAGTCCCCTAATGGGAGGACTCCGTCCCATAAAGGGACGAGGGCGGTTTTATTAGTTTCTTCCTATGCGGATATAAACCTTTGTCCAATACAAGTATTGTGCGGATTACTGGTCAATATATTGACGCAGTGGTTCTATACAAACTATGCTTTACTTAATATAGGGCGAGACCACTATATTAGCTTGCCTGGTATTCATACATAGATATATGTACTCTTCGAGACTTTCCAGAGTCTAGTAGGACTCTTCCCTGTAGGGGGCAGGAAGCTCTAACATAGTTTATAGTTAGTTGAAAAGATGTATAACGGTAACATCTTAGGTCTCTATGTCTAGTCGACCGGGAATAAATACCTCCGGGGAGTACGGCACGTTCTGAGAATCCACAGATACAGTAATGCTCTGGTACTCTTCCATCAGGACGACATGGCTTGAGCCCATAAAACGGATTTTGAGCGAAGCGAAAAATCTATTTTTGGGTGAGATAGCCATGTCGTCGTGATGGACCCGCCCTTGCCTTTCTAAGAAAGGGCTGTAGGACCCCTCCCTACATAAAGTATCTGTAGCACCTCGTGTACGCTACAAGGAATACAGATGGCGCCAGGATTGGCGCCAGGCACGCATACAAATCGGGGGATAGGGAAGCCTTGGGAGCGGCTCCCCTTTTTCTTTCCCGAATTCGTATCTCGTCAATCTCCCTCCTACGAGACGAAATCTCTGTTCAGGTCGTAGATTGCCATATGACGTGTCTAGAATACGTCCTCTGATATGTCGCGATATCCCTTTCACGAGGGATACTCGCTCCAGGAGTTAGAATTCTGGTACCTTAAGGTAAATTTTCTGGGAATATCGCCGTAGTTGTAATATACCCTAGGAAGCTACCCTATAGGAACTTCCATCAGGACGACATGGCTATCTCACCCAAAAATAGATTTTTCGCGTCGCTCAAAATCCGTTATATATATATATATATATATATATATATAAATATATATATATATATATATATATATATTTATATATAAAGTATTTATTATCTTATATCTATATATTACAATACATACATACATATATATATATATATATATATGATATCTTATATCCATATATTACAGTATATATATATATATATATATATGTTATCTTATATCCATATATTACAATACACACACACACACACATATATATATATATATATATGTGTGTGTATATATATATATATATATATGTGTGTGTGTGTGTTTGTGTGTGTGTATGTTTACATATATATATATATATATATACGCATAAAGATATGAAATATAAGTTATATATAAAAGATATTGCTTATTTACCAACTAAATGGATTTTTTTGTGTCTCCTACACAGTTTGTGACAGAGATGGATGTATGGAACTCGGCCAGGATATTGTACCAACCGTGTGTCACACAATCATACATAGTTCATTTTGTGCTTGTATTTTCGCCCTCCCCTCGCACTAAAAAGGAACCTGAAAAAACATGTCTGCTTTTCTCATCGGTAACGGCGTCAATTTTTAAACATGAAAATTCTTGTTTCCTTGAGCTTTTGTATATAAAGGAGAGTGTTCTATAATAAACTCATTCAGTTATTTCAACCTGCCTTCGAGTCACAACCTTCTCTCGGCCCGTCACATTGGTGACCCCGGAGTGACTCGGTCCTCCCGCCTCCCCTCCCCCCGTCTTTCACTGTTACTATGACGCCGTCAACGCATACCTTTTGCAGCAGTACTCGCCGTCACCAGCTGCCCGTATAGCAAAGCTTTTTCAGCTCTCTCAACAACCGTTGGGGGGACCAAAGGACTTCGCTCACCCTCGGGAAAATGACCAGTATCACTCGCCTACAACTTGCTGCACATGGCTCTCCTAGTGAGGTGAACCTACTTCGTGCCCTTATGGACAGCCACTTTATGACCTTCAAAACCTCCACCCCTGACGAAGAGGACAGCTATTCAACGTCACCCGAAGCTGATGTGAATGCCATAGGACACACACGCCTATGAATGCCGTAGGACATGCCTATGAATGCAGTGGGACACACACACCTATGAATGCCATAGGACATAAACACCTATGAATGCTGTAGGACATGCCTATGAATGCCGTAGGACACACTCGCCTACCCCGTGACGAGCCAGAGCTGCAACAAAACCACCCATCATCCAACACTCGCTCGCGCCCAAACCAACGACTTTTACAGCCACTCACTGCCGCTAATCAGCGCAGTTTTTGCTACTACCACACCAGTTTCAGGGCACCCTATTTAACATGTACAGTATGTCATTTTTAGAGGGGGAGCCATGTACCAACCGCGTGTCACACAATCGTACATAGTTCATTTTGTGCTTGTATCTCCGCTATTCCCTCACACTAAAAAGAACCTAAAAAAACATGTCTGTTTTTCTCATTGGTAACGGTGTCAATTTTTAAACATAAAAATTCTTGTTGCCATGAGAGTGTTCTATAAGAAACTCAAGGCAACAAGAATTTTTATGTTTAAAAATTGACACCGTTACCAATGAGAAAAACAGACATGTTTTTTCAGGTTCTTTTTAGTGGGAGGGGGAGAGCGAAGATACAAGCACAAAATGAACTATGTACGATTGTGTGACACACGGTTGGTACAATAGGCTCTCATCACTCAAGACTACACACGCAGGAGGACAAGAAGATCCAATTATTATTATTATTATTATTATTATTATTATTATTACTTTCTTTATTTTTTGACATATTGAATACGAAGTTTTATCTTAACTTACTCTTTCATTATTTTTTTTTTTCAGGCTTTTGAAAGGAAGTGCTTAAACTGCAATATTGAATTGAAATAGCATAATTAAGAGTGAAGAGTTTTCATTGTGTATTTTTGAAATAAAAGTTTTGGGGTCATAAGTATTTTTTTTTTTTAATTTGGGTTAAATTCTCCTAGGGTTAACCGTCCACATTAGGAAAATAGATTGTAACCATTCTATGGATGATTTAAAGTGGTGAAAGGGTTTGTGAATTGCTATGACCAGCAAAGCTTTACTAGTCAGGGCCACTCATGCTAGATGACATGACAAGTCTCCTACCAACACTAATCAACAATGGCAGTTCTGTTGATGAAACTAACCAAACCCCCGATATGAATTAAAATATCTTCGGCTTTTGTCATGCAATGTTTGCATTTTAATATATATATATATATATATATATATATATATGCTTTTTTCATATATATATAGGCCGTGAATGAAATCAAACATCTGTCGGCGCATGGGAACAGGAATCCAAGGTCGCGGTCTACCAGTACTGACGTCACAGAGGATGGTGGTGTTGGAGTCTTTGAGGGGAAAGTCTTCCCAACGGAGGGACGTGCAGGATGTCCTACAAGCTTGATACTCTGGATCCTGTCGTTAGGCTTCAGCCAGGGCGTTGTAATCCAATCCCATTTGAACGCCAGCCAACGTGTTTCTTGACAGAGCATCGGCAACGGGATTAATTTTCCCAGGGACGTATTGGAGGGTGCAATTGTATTCAGCCACGGCGGAGAGATGTCGGCGTTGACGGGCGGACCAGGCGTCAGACTGTCGAGTGAAGGCGTGCACCAGAGGCATGTGGTCTGTGCGAATGACGAAAAGCGTACCTTCTAAGAAATGGCGAAAGTGACGTACAGCCAAGTGCACCGCCAGCAATTCTTGATCGAAGGTAGAATAACCCGATTCTGCCTTGGACAGTTTTCTGCTGAAGAACGCCAATGGGCGGGGCGAGCCTTAGTCCACCTGCTCGAGTACTGCACCAATAGCGACGTCGCTGGCATCGGTGGAGAGAAGGAGAGGGGCGTGTGGGATAGGAAAAGTGAGAGCCGCAGCAGTTGATAGGGCCTTCTTTGCATTGCAGAAGGCTGCTTCTTGAAGGGGACCCCACTTCAGGTCCTTTGGCTTGCCCTTGAGGGAGGCGTAGAGGGGAGCAAGAGTGGCGGCAATGGCTGGCAGAAAACGGTGATAATAGTTGATCATGCCCAAGAATTCCTGCAGAGCTTTGACGGTCGAGGGCGCGGGGAAGTTCTGAACGGCTGCTACCTTCTCAGGGAGGGGACGGACTCCTTCAGGAGTGATACGGTGCCCTAAGAACGACACTTTGTTGGCGCCAAATGTACACTTGTCGTACCAGACTACAAGGCCGTTTTGTTGCAGGCGGTCGAGCACGATGCGCAGGTGACGGAGGTGTTCCTCTTCTGAGGAGGAGAACACAAGTATGTCGTCCACATAACATACACAGAAAGGGAGGTCCCCTAAGATGCCATCCATGAAAACGACACTTCGTTGGCGCCAAATGTACACTTTCCGTACCGGACTACAAGGCCGTTTTGTTGCAGGCGGTCGAGCACGATGCGCAGGTGACGGAGGTGTTCCTCTTTTGAGGAGGAGAACACAAGTATGTCGTACACATAACATACACAGAAAGGGAGGTCCCCTAAGATGCTATCCATGAAACGTTGAAACGTTGCCCCAGCATTACAAAAGCCAAAACAGGAGTAATTGAAGGTGTATGTACCATACAGAGTGGTGATGGCGGTCTTGAGGATTTCTTCTGGGTTCATAGGCACCTGATAATACCCCTTCAGGAGGTCGAGCGTAGAGAAAACCTTCGCTTTGTGCAGGTAGGAGGTCACGTCGGCAATTTTCGGGAGGGGGTAGTGATCCGGTTCTGTTTGAAAGTTCAGGCGCCTTTAATCCCCGCACGGATGGAGGGAGCCGTCTTTCTTAAGAACGATGTGTAAGGGTGACGACCATGGGCTGGAGGCCTTTTGGCAAAGGCCCATTTCCTCCATTTCAGTGAACGTCTGTTTGGCGGCTGCCAATCGTTCCGGTGCCAGACGTCTGCATTTTGCGAAGACTGGGGGTCCTGTCGTCTTGATATGGTGATAAATACCGTGCTTGGCAGGAACCGTGGGCGTTTGGCGAAATTCTGGACGGAAAACTTCCGGGTAAGACGTGAGGAGGTGGGCGTAGGCATCCGTGGGTGCGCTGATGTGGAGAGCGAGGTTAGAGGGGGGGCGGGTTGAAGAGGTGTCGACACGTACTAGTCTGCGTTGACCAATCGTCGGTGGGCAACATCGACCAGAAGGTAGAAATGAGAGAGGAAATCCGCACCGAGGATTAGCATTGTGACATCAGCAACAAGGAACTTCTAATTGAATTCACCGTTTCCGAACGATAATGTGAGGTTCTCGTAACCGTAGGTGGGTATCGCAGATCTGTTGGCAGCTACTAAGCGGACGTCGGCAGATGTAGACAGACTACGTCGTGCCTTGAAGAGTTTCCTTGGCAAAAGAGAACGACAAGCACCCGTGTTTACCAAAAATCCCACGCCCGATCCGGCATCCTGTAAAAAGAAAAGATTAGAAACATGGGAGGCCACCACCACAAGCGATAGCCTACTTACACGTTTTTTGGCCACTGACAATCCTTGGCACATTTCTTCGCGGTTGCCCCAAATCTGAAGTGTAGTAGCAAAACTGCGGCGGATCTGAGGTAGTAAGTGGCTGTAAAAGTCGTTCGTTGGGGCGGCGAGCGATCGGTGGGTGGTGGGCGGCTTTGTCGCCGCTTCGGCACGTCACGGGGTAGGCGTGAATGTCCTACGGCATTCATGTCAGCTTCGGTTGACGTTGAATAGGCGTTGATGGTGGTCTTGAAGTGGCTGTCCATAAGGGCGTCAGCTTTGGTCATCAAGTCCTTTATGGGTAAACTATCGACATCAGGTATGGCAGCGCGTACAGGTTCAGGTAAACGGCGTATCCAAAGGGCACGAAGTAGGTTCACCTCACAAGGAGAGCCGTCTGCGGCAGGTTGAAGGCGAGCGATACTGGTCATTTCCCTGAGGGCAAGCGAAGCCCTTTGGTCCCCCAACGGTTGTTGCGAGAGCTAAAAAAGCTTTGCTATACGGGCGGCTGGCGACGGCGAGTACTGCTGCAGAAGGTATGTTTTGAGGGTGTCTAACGCTATTGGGGTGTCTCCTTGCTCACAAAGCCAGTCGGATAATTCTGGGAAGGTGTTCTTGGGTATTGCCGCGAGAACATAATCCGCTTTAGTGATTGAGTGAGTCACGCCCTTGATACGAAACTGGACTTCTGCGTGCTGAAACCAAGCAAACGCCTCTCCGCTGGCAAAAGATGAAAGTTTGAATGGAGCGGCCGCAGCACATACTGCCATAGAGTCCGCCATAGTACTACCAACGATGAAGGGGCGAGGGGGTGGGGGTGTAAGGAGGTGGGAGCGAGTCGACTTCCGGGGTCACCAATGTGACGGGCCGAGAGAAGGTTGTGAACTCAAAGGCAAGATGCAATCAACTGAGTTATTACATTATAGAACACTCTCTTTTATATACAAAACCTCAAGGCAACAGGACATAACATGTTTAAAAGACAGACAATGTCACAGAGGAAAACCGGAGACGTGAATTTTCATGTTTGTTTTAGTGCGAGAGAAGAGCACAGATATATAAACATATATATGAATGTATATATATATATATATATATATATACCAAAGGCACTTCCCCCAATTTTGGGGGTAGCCGACATCAACAAAAACAAAACAAAAAAGGGGACCTCTACTCTCTATGTTCCTCCAGCCTAACCAGGGACTCAGCCGAGTTCAGCTGGTACTGCTAGGGTGCCACAGCCCAACCTCCCACATTATCCACCACAGATGAAGCTTCATAATGCTGACTCCCCTACTGCTGCTACCTCCGCGGTCATTGAAGGCACCGGAGGAAGTAGCAGGGCCTACCGGAACTGCGTCACAATCGCTCGCCATTCATTCCTATTTCTAGCACGCTCTCTTGCCTCTCTCACATCTATCCTCCTATCACCCAGAGCTTTCTTCACACCATCCATCCACCCAAACCTTGGCCTTCCTCTTGTACTTCTCCCATCAACTCTTGCATTCATCACCTTCTTTAGCAGACAGCCATTCTCCATTCTCTCAACATGGCCAAACCACCTCAACACATTCATATCCACTCTAGCCGCTAACTCATTTCTCACACCCGTTCTCACCCTCACCACCTCGTTCCTGACCCTATCTACTCGAGATACACCAGCCATACTCCTTAGACACTTCATCTCAAACACATTCAATTTCTGTCTCTCCATCACTTTCATTCCCCACAACTCCGATCCATACATCACAGTTGGTACAATCACTTTCTCATATAGAACTCTCTTTACATTCATGCCCAACCCTCTATTTTTTACTACTCCCTCAACTGCCCCCAACACTTTGCAACCTTCATTCACTCTCTGAGGTACATCTGCTTCCACTCCACCATTTGCTGCAACAACAGACCCCAAGTACTTAAACTGATCCACCTCCTCAAGTAACTCTCCATTCAACATGACATTCAACCTTGCACCACCTTCCCTTCTCGTACATCTCATAACCTTACTCTTACCCACATTAACTCTCAACTTCCTTCTTAATCTATGTATATATATATATATATATATATATAGAAATATATATATATATATATATATATATATTGAGACATATAATTAAATTTATATATATATATATATATATATAAAATATATATATATATATATATATATGTATATATATACACACACACATATATATATATATATATATGTGTGTGTGTGTATAGGGATATATATATATATATATGTGTGTGTGTGTATAGGGATATATATATATATATATATATATATTTATATATATATCTATATGCATACATAGATAGATAGATAGATATTGTATGTTTATAAATTTTATACACATACACACACACACACACACATATATATATATATATATATACATATGGATAAAATTTAGGGATTCTTATTCATTATTGTTCCATTAATTGATTAATTATCGCAACTTTTATTTCCTTTCCTTTCCTTCTGGGCTATTTTTCCCTTTTGGAGCCCTCGGGCTTATAACATCCTGCTTTTCCAACGACGATAGTGGCTTAGATAATAATAATAATAATAATAATAATAATAATAATAATAATAATAATAATAATGTGAAAACCTGAATAATAGAACTTTTGAAAGAAAATACAGTTGTCGTAGCTAAAGATTTGGGGACCCTGGGTATTCTGAGTTAATAAAGAGCCCCCCTCCCCCTGACCCTAGCGAGTTAGTGGTATTTTTTAAAATATACTTACATAAACCCCTTCTGTCTCTTGTAGGGCCAGGGTCATTTTCATTTAACATCATCTTAGTTTTACTCATTCATTTTCAGTCCTACATTTCTGCTCTCTCTATTCGAATCTTCCATCTTCTTTTGCAATTCCTCCCATGATTCACTAAAAAAAAGTTCGTCATAAATGATAAAACTAATCTATTTTTATAATTTTTAGTATTGAAGGAAACTCAAACATAAATTGAAGTGTAATTATTCGTATCTGACCTTCGAAATAACTGGTATATAGATGTTGACGAAGAGAAAGAAAAAAATAAGAAAAAAAAACACGTTTGAATTGCTGCCTCTCCCTCCTCTCCGTAATGGCCAGAAACCCAAAGGGAAACACTTATTTGTGGTCTCACCGGACTCAAGGGCCCTTTCATACTTCTCTCTCTCTCTCTCTCTCTCTCTCTCTCTCTCTCTCTCTCTCTCTCTCTCTCTCTCTCTCTCTCAAACACATTCAGACACACATACGATTCTTATATCCTCCTCGTTTTCATGATTTACGTTGATCACCCTTTATAGTAGTGTTGATCCTATTGTCCAATTGAATGACAACATAATTGATAAGCTTATCCCTTCTCGTGCGCTGAGGTACCGAGTGAGGGACAAACCGTGGTTCAGTGATGATTGCAGACGTGCTTACTAGGAGAAGCAGCCGGCCTATCATCTTTGGAAAGATAATAGATCAGATTTGACCAGGAAAAATTATACTCAGCTCAGAGCTTTTGCTCAGATGATTTATGCTTCAACTGAAAAGGAATAAAATTCAACCATAAAAGAAACCTTTTCTGGTACAATTCTGGAACATAAATGGTGGTCTAACCTTAAATCTGCACCTTTTGGTGTACATGCAACAGTTCCTCCTTTACTTAAACCAAATCGCTCAGCTAATCACTGTCCAAAGGAAAAGGCAACCCTTTTAGCTGATGTTTTTGACTCTAAACAGAGTAATGAAAAACTTGAACTTCCTCATTCCTATTTTCCCGAGGCTAAACTAACTAGTTTAGCTCTTTCATGAATCAGATCTTTACAGTTAGGCGGATATGCGAGAAATATTTAGCAAAAGGTAAGGAGGTGTATGTTGCGTTTATGGATCTGGAGAAAGCATATGATAGAGTTGATAGGGAAGCAATGTGGAATGTGATGAGGTTATATGGAGTTGGTGGAAGGTTGTTGCAAGCAGTGAAAAGTTTCTACAAAGGTAGTAAAGCATGTGTTAGAATAGGAAATGAAGTGAGCGATTGGTTTCCGATGAGAGTGGGGCTGAGACAGGGATGTGTGATGTCGCTGTGGTTGTTTAACTTGTATGTTGATGGAGTGGTGAGAGAGGTGAATGCTCGAGTGCTTGGACGAGGATTAAAACTGGTAGACGAAAATGATCATGAATGGGAGGTAAATCAGTTGTTGTTTGCGGATGATACTGTACTGGTAGCAGACACAGAAGAGAAGCTTGACCGACTACTGACAGAATTTGGAAGGGTGTGTGAGAGAAGGAAGTTGAGAGTTAATGTGGGTAAGAGTAAGGTTATGAGATGTACGAGAAGGGAAGGTGGTGCAAGGTTGAATGTTATGTTGAATGGAGAGTTACTTGAGGAGGTGGATTAGTTTAAGTACTTGGGGTCTGTTGTTGCAGCAAATGGTGGAGTGGAAGCAGATGTACGTCAGAGAGTGAATTAAGGATGCAAAGTGTTGGGGGCAGTTAAGGGAGTAGTAAAAAATAGAGATTGGGCATGAATGTAAAGAGAGTTCTATATGAGAAAGTGATTGTACGAACTGTGATGTATAAGATCGGAGTTGTGGGGAATAAAAGTGATGGAGAGACAGAAATTTAATGTGTTTGAGATGAAGTGTCTAAAGAGTATGGCTGGTGTATCTCGAGTAGATAGGGTTAGGAACGAAGTGGTGAGGGTGAGAATGGGTGTAAGAAATGAGTTAGCGGCTAGAGTGGATATGAATGTGTTGAGGTGGTTTGCCCATGTTGAGAGAATGGAAAATGGTTGTCTGCTAAAGAAGGTGATGAATGCAAGAGTTGATGGGAGAAGTACAAGAGGAAGGCCAAGGTTTGGGTGGATGGATGGTGTGAAGAAAGCTCTGGGTGATAGGAGGATAGATGTGAGAGAGGCAAGAGAGCGTGCTAGAAATAGGAACGAATGGCGAGCGATTGTGACGCAGTTCCGGTAGGCCCTGCTGCTTCCTCCGGTGCCTTAGATGACCACGGAGGTAGCAGCAGGAGGGGATTCAGCATTATGAAGCTTCATCTGTGGTGGATTTGTGGGAGGTTGGGCTATGGCACCCTAGCAGTACCAGCTGAACTCGGCAGAGTCCCTGGTTAGGCTGGAGGAACGTAGAGATTAGTCCCCTTTTTGTTTTGTTCTTTGTTGGTGTCGGCTACTCCCCAAAATTAGGGGAAGTGCCTTGGTATATGGATGGATGGATTTCGTGAAATTAAAGTTTTGTTGATGGACCTTGATGCTTAGGGAGGTTTAGACCCAAATGGTATTTTACCTTTGTTTTTTATGTAGACTGTAGATTTCTTAGCTCCAAAGTTATCTGTTATTTTGCGCAAGTTAACAAGAAGAGGAGCTTTTAGCTCTTGGAAAATTGGTAATGTTACTCCTCTATGTAAATGTGTTTTTGGTAGTTCAAGTCCAACTGTTTACTGCCCAATTTCCATAACTTCTGCTAAAACGTCTTAATAGCTTTGCTGAAGGTAATAATCTATTCCCTAGTTTGCAATTTGGTTTTCGTAAAGGCTTTGGAACATGTGATGCAATTCTTACAATCTCCAATGCTGTACAGAAATCCTGTGAATGTGGTCATGAAGTTCGTATGATTGTCCTTGATTTTAGTAGTCCTCTCCCTCCTTCCTTTTGTGTTATGTATAGTCTGTTTGCATTTGCTCTTGGGTATAGTGCTTTGTGTATAGTTATATTTTCCTTGTTTTCTAGTCTATGCTTTGAACTTCTGCCTTCTTCCACTTGACTATTCCTGCTCTGTATCTGATTACTGGCACTGCCCATTTATGGCTTTTATCATATTTTGGGTGTTGAGTTTTGACTTGAGTATCCCCTTAAGTCTCTGCATTTATTCTTTCCTGATCGTGTCCTTCATCTCTTGGTGTTTTATATCCCCTCCTTCCATTATTCACAGGTATTTGTATCCTGTCTTATCTATATGTTTGATGTTGCTCCCAGCTGGCAACTTTATCCCTTCAGTACCTGTTACTATGTCCTTTCGTATGTTAACTAAGGAAAATTTTTCTATTCCAAACTCAATCCTAATGTCCCCAGATATAACCCTTACAGTCTGGGTCAAGGTATCTATTTCCTTGATGTTCTTACCATACAGCTTGATGTCGTCCATGAACTCAAATGGTTAATTCTGCTGCCTCTTTTCTTCAGTTGGTACCAAGCATTCATCTTTTGCAGTACTTTTGACAAGGGAATCATGGCTACTACGAAGAGTAGTGGGGACAGTGAGTCGCCCTGGAAGATCCATTTCCTGATATTAACCTCAGTTAGTCTCATTCCAGAGCTTATAAGTATTGTATTCCAGTTGTGCATTGTATTTTTGAGGAAGCTGATGGTGATTTCCTCTGCCCCATATATTTTCAGGCATTCTAGTAGCCATGTTTGTGTTATCATGTCGAAGGCTTTCATATAATCAATCCATGCCATGCTTAGGTTGGTTTTCCTTCTACTACTGTTCTTCATTACCATTCTGTCTATCAAGAGCTGGTCTTTTGTGCTCCCACATCTTCTGCACCTTTTCTGTTGGTGGTGGGGAATGGTGTTTGTCTCCTGTAGGTAGTTGTATAGCCTTTCACGGATGATACTTGTAAATAACTTCCACATTATTGGTAGGCAGGTAATAGGCCTGTAGTTACTGGCTATATTTTCCTTACTCTTTTCTTTTTATACTAAGGATGCTCTTTCTGTGGTCTTCCATTTGGATGCATGGTGATATTAGATACAATGCTGAAGTTGTTCATCTATTCTTAAGTGTAGGGCCTTGAAGTTTTTGAGCAGGATCCATGGACTTCATCGGGACTTGGAGCTTTCCAGTTTGGCATTTTTTTTAATTGGTGTCTAACTATGTCTGTCGTGACTTTGGTCAATCTTTGTTTTATGCTCCGTTTCTTCTTCCTTGACGTCCCAGAGCCATGTTGCATGCTTGTTGTGTGATACCGGATTATTCCATATATTTTCTCAGAGTCTCTTACTTGGTTTGGCTTCAGGGATATTTTGGTTGATGTCTTTCCCTCTTAGTTGCTTTCATAGTCTTTTCTGGTATGTTCCAAATAGTTTGTTCTGTGTGTATCCCTTATTCCTGTTAATGTACCGTTGCATCTTTTGTGTTTTGGCCTTAAGCCTCTGTTTTACATGTTCTATTGTGTCGGTTAGTTTCCTCTTTTGTATTTTGTATTTCTTGTTGGGTTCCTTGTTTTCTAGCTTCTTAGCCTTTTTCTGCCATCTCTTTCAGTTTACTCAGGTCAGATCCCATCACCATTACTAGCTTTTCCAGGCGCCTATTCTAAGGAGATTGCTGTTCTGCTTTCTGTTGGGTTGGTTTTGGAGTGGCAACGTGGCAGAGTTGCTTATGTCATCGATGGACTGGGTAAACATTAGGGCTGGTCAGTTGTTTGATGGATGACCGTTCTCCTCGGCGTTTATCCCTTGGGAAAGGATCTTTATCATAATTTCCTTTGTAGGGTAGGGTCCAGATATGGTTTAAATAGCAAAAACTCAGCAATGATGGAAAGAAAGGACGGATTAAACGACATCGACGTAAATGGCACTTCTGGTAACAGAGGAGCTTCGTCCGGCAGCCAGGTACTCAACCAGATTTAATGAGAAGACAGTCAGGTACTTGGAAGTCGTCATCCAACAACTGACCACCACGATGACATAAACCAACAGCCAGAGACTGGAGCTTCAGAAGCAAACCAGAGGAAGAAATGGACAAGAGAAGATAATAAGGATTTGTGGAGATGCTACATCAGAAGCAACTCGACTGAGAGAGGATATAGAAGAAAGCTGGTCAACATCTGGAATGAGAGGACTAACAGATCAGAAGCTGACAGATCAAGTAAGGAACATAAAGAAAAAGAACTGGCTCTCCCCAACAGAAAGAGAGGTACTGGAAAAGGAAAAAACACACGACAACGAATGACAAGACGATGAACTGAGAGACGATACCACAGAAGACAACAGAGATGATGTGGTATCAAACAACGACACACAAAGAAACACCAGCGAAGTAACAGAGAGGACGGAATAGGTAGAACAGATTAGACAATGGACGAAGCCATATACAGAGAGAACAAAGATCCTCTCCATGAAAGCCTACAACACCAATAAACTAAGGGAAAAAAACAATTGAGGTCTATGAAATAATGAGAATAATACAAACCACCAGTATCACAGAAACAAATAACCTGACGTATGCAGGAGCAACATTAGTAACAGAACTGATGGGGATACGAACACCAAAACCACCAACATTTATTATTATTATTATTATTATTATTATTATTATTATTATTTATTACAAGCTACAACCCTAGTAAGAAAATGTGGATGCTATAAGTCAAATGAAATCATCAAAATACAAGAGAAGTAATGTACAACTAAAATTAAATATTTTGAGAACAGCAACTACATTATTATTATTATTATTATTATTATTATTATTATTATTATTATTATTATTATTATTATTATTATTATTATTATTAATTGCTAAGCTACAACCCCTGTTGGAAAAGCAGAAAGCTATAAGCCCAGGGGCCTAAACAGGGAAAATAGCCCAGTGAGAAAAGGAAACAAGGAAAAATAAAATTTTTATGGACAGTAACATTAATATAAATAAATCCTTTAAAAGCTAAAAATAATTTAAAAAAAAACAAGAGGATGAGAAATTAGATAGAATAGTGTTCCCGAGTGCACCCTCAAGCAAGAGAACTCTAACCCAAGACAGTGGAAGACCATGGTACAGAGGCTATGGCACTACCCAAGACTAGAGAACAGTGGTTTGATTTCGGAGTGTCCTTCTCTTAGAAGAGCTGCTTACCATAGCTAAAGAGTCTCTTCTACGCTTACCGAAGAGGAAAGTACCTACTGAGCAATTGCAGTGCAGTAGTTAACCCCTTGGGTGAAGAAAAAATGTTTAGTAATCTCAGTGTTGTCAGGTGTATGAGGACAGAGGAGAAGCTTTCAAGAATAGGCCAGATTATTCGGTGTATGTGTAGGCAAAGGGAAAGAACCGTAACCAGAGAGAAGGATCAAATGTAGTACTGTCTGGCCAGTCAAAGGACCTCACATCTCTCTAGCGGTAGTATCTCAACGGGTGGCTGGTGCCCTGGCCAACCTCCTACCTACATTAAATTGGATCTTTCATATATAAACTATAAAGACTTTAAACAACAAGAAGAGGAGAAACAAGATAGAAAAGCCTGTCCGAGTATACTCTCATGCAGGGAAGAAGAAAGACTTGATGAGGAGAAACAAGATAGAAAAGCATATCCGATTATACCCTCAAGCAGGGAAGAAGAAAGACTTGGTGAAACGGTAAGTGAGATTTTACATTGCAACATGAAGCAAAAACATTATTTCACTGTCTGCTTACATGTGTTTATATATCATAGACGCATGGCATAGGCTTAGAAGTACATGTAGTCTGGTTAGTTAACTAGAAGTTTATAATCATAAAAATATACACCATATTTTTTGTGACATCGTCACTGTTTAATATATCCCTCCCTTTGTGTTCCCAGATATTTTGACCAATGATGAGGAGACACATGAACAAAGAATTGGATGCTTTTATTGTGATTTCTAAGTATGTTTCTAATTCTACTTTTCTTGCAATTATCACTCCAAGTTCTGTACTTGATCTGAGGTATTTTGTCAAATATATTTTTCTCACCATTCAGCCTGTCCTATGCATATTGTGAAAGGGCACTGTCACAGCCTTTTGTGTCTACGATATCTTGTTGAATATATTCAGGTAGAATGATTCTAGTTATAAAGTTAAACATCTTTAACGCAGACCTTTCTATTGCATTACAAAAAATATAAAGGATTGGATTGTCTCAACACTAACTTGAGTTTCTGAATTTCTTTCTCCCGGTAAGCAATTATCGCTGGACAGTCATGATGATGTTTTGTAGTTTTTGTACTTGAGATCCTAAGTGATTTTACAGTATCTCCAGAGACCCTGCTTAGTTTTGGTTTACTGTGGCAATATTTTAGCAAAGTGTTTGCATTTGTTGGTATTCCATGTATTGCATCATTTCTTTTGTGGTTTTTATTAACATATTCCTAAGCCTGATCTGGATCAACTGAAATAAATGTAATAGAATTTTTATTCACAACAAAACTGCCTTTCACAAACACCTTCCAAACATCTGGATTGCTTTCCCTCAGATCATACATCCGTGTAATGTATTCTGTAATATTTTGAGAATAGCAGTGCCTGGTGAATGCAAAGTAATACACACTTATCTTTTCTAAGGAAATTAGGTAAAGAGGTCATGGTCACCTGAAAAATTAGATAGTTATCCTAAAAATATAAACAAATCTATGGTACTTGGTGGGAGGCCCTATTGGACGCATTTTCAAATTTTCCAAACTGTTAACTATTCAAATATATCCTAATATACTTCATAATGGAATGCTAATAGCATGCAAAAAAAAAAAATAAAATAAAAAAATAATTAGAATGTTACATTAATTTTCTTTGATATAACGTGTTGGTTATAATTTTACGACCTTTTTCGGCCATCTTGGATTGTGGATGGCAGCAATTAGAAAAAATTGGAAGCAGCTTTTGAGTTCCTTATGTCCTAAATACTTCAAAAAGTATGATGATGTTTTGTAGTTTTTGTACTTGAGATCCCAAGTGATTTTACAGTATCTCCAGAGACCCTGCTTAGTTTTGGTTTACTGTGGCAATATTTTAGCAAAGTGTTTGCATTTGTTGGTATTCCATGTATTGCATCATTTCTTTTGTGGTTTTTATTAACATATTCCTAAGCCTGATCTGGATCAACTGAAATAAATGTAATAGAATTTTTATTCACAACAAAACTGCCTTGCACAAACACCTTCCAAACATCTGGATTGCTTTCCCTCAGATCATACATCCGTGTAATGTATTCTGTAATATTTTGAGAATAGCAGTGCCTGGTGAATGCAAAGTAATACACACTTATCTTTTCTAAGGAAATTAGGTAAAGAGGTCATGGTCACCTGAAAAATTAGATAGTTATCCTAAAAATATAAACAAATCTATGGTACTTTGTGGGAGGCCCTATTGGACGCATTTTCAAATTTTCCAAACTGTTAACTATTCAAATATATCCTAATATACTTCATAATGGAATGCTAATAGCATGCAAAAAAATAAAAAAAAAAATAAAAAAATAATTAGAATGTTACATTAATTTTCTTTGATATAACGTGTTGGTTATAATTTTACGACCTTTTCCGGCCATCTTGGATTGTGGATGGCAGCATTTAGAAAAAATTGGAAGCAGCTTTTGAGTTCCTTATGTCCTAAATACTTCAAAAAGTACAAGTTTCCAGTTTCTATCTGAAAAGCCCACAGGACTACATTCTGCTACATAAGGCTATGTATTACCAAGAATGACTGGATAATGTTCTAGATCAGGTTTTCCCCACCTGGGATACATGTAAATTTTTTCATACCACCCAGCACCTTTCATCTCCATAGTTTTAATCTTACTCGTTTGTTTAGTCAAATCTTCCTGAGGCACTCCAAAAACCTCTACTTATCGACCCACATTGTTTGATTCAATTAAAGATCCCACCTTGACCTTTTCCTTTTCAATTGCGCTTGGAAATCTTAAAATGTCAAGAAGAAGTAGTGTAACAAGCTTTGGAAATAACTTTACGCAAAAAAAATGAATAAATTAAATAAAATAAAAAAAAAATCTTTTGTAACTGTCTGCAAACGTCTGAGAACAAACACAAGTATCTTTTTTTGGTTCAGGCCATGTCGTCCTGATGGAAGTTCCTAAAAGGTAGCTTCCTAGGGTATATTTGACTACAGTGATATTCCCAGAGAATTTTACCTTAAGGTATCCAGAATTCTAACTCCTGGAGTGAATATCCCTAAATAATCTCACAGGGATATCGCATAATATCAGAAAACGTATTCTTGACACGTCGCATAGCTATCTTCACCCCGAACAGTAATAACGCTTCGAGGGGTTACAGTGACAAGAATCTGAAACGAGAAGGAAAAGAGAGCCGCTCATAAGGCATCTCTCCTATTCCGTTTCCAGTGTGTATCTGATGAAGGCGGTAGTGCCCTCTTTATTCCTTTTTGTGTAGCTCTACTACTCAGTGTTTTCCCTTTGTTCTCTCGTTAATTTGGATTTAATTCAACATTTTGATGACTTCTCCGGCCTCTTTTGCCTCTGGAAAGTTGAGTATTATCTTTACTGTGTATAAATGTAAGCTCTTGTCGTTTTGAATTAAATCAAAAGTGATATTAATGTAAACAAGAGCTGTTGCCTACCGGAGGCATCCTGGATGCTATCGCTCGCTATGGGTCATTGAATTAGCTAGAGCGACGTTCCTGGTTTGTTATGCTTTAATAATCTAGCTATTTAGCTCCTCTAGGATTGCTTATATAATGCCGTTAGTTTTTAGTTCGCCGATTTAGGTAACCGATCTTGCCCTTCGTGAGGCTTAGTAGCCTAGGCGTCTGGCCCTAGTACTGTCATGCATGATATAAGTTTTTCCGAGTGTTATATTATTGAAGCTATACGCAAATATTTTATACATGTAAGACATTGTTGAATGTTCTTTCCAAGATTGTATACGAGAGAGTTTCGGTGAATTAGGTAATCGATTCTCACCGCACCTAGGCTAGTATTCTAGGTACAGTAGTATACTTTCGCACATCCACGATTGTTCTTTTCTCCTCCGGAGGCTAAGTTCAATCCCTCTCTTCCTCTGAGTAAGCCTTAGGCTTAATCCTAGCGGTTCTATCTGTATAATAATTCAGGTATAACTGTACTAGGATATGTCTGTCCTGACCTGATAACCAGAGTGACTGTTTTTTTGGGTTAGGGCAGAACATCAGAGTTTCTAGTCTGTGGTCTGCTTCTTCCTAGCATAGAGAATGAGTCTCCTTTGCTAGGTTAGGGGCGGATACAGGAAGCTTTGCTTCCCTAGTCCACGTCTGAAGGATTCTGTATGAGAGGATTCCTTCCTCTAGTGTCTAGCTGACTGTCCTGTGTTGCTTTTCTCGGGCTGCAGAATGAGTTTTCTCCATTGCCCGGCGAAATAGCTTCACCTAACTTTGTTCTGGTTGGGAGGAGGATAGCAAGTATTGCCAGTATTCCTCCCTATTAGACAACTCTAGGTTAGGATGAACTTCCCTAACTGGTGAGTGTGTCTCTTGCTAGAACGAAGTTTAAAGCACCCTCATCCCTTCCCCACCTCTCTTTCTTTTATTATCTTTTGGCCACAGTCCTACTTCCGTACCTAGTATAGGTTAGGATGGAGGACCGGCTCGGCTCTCTGCCGGCTGGCAATTACGTGTCGGCCAGCAGAAACCCCTTGTTCTTTGCAGAGTGAACCCCAGACCTCCCTTGGTCTCCCTTCCATGTCTGCCGGTAGAGCCCGGCAGGCTATGGATTCTTTGGAAGCCTGAATGCTACATTCTCCCCTTCCATAAGTTCACTCTCTCTAGATGGAAGGTTGTATGGCAATGTCACCTTATAACCTTACATCCATACTGTTTCTCTTAATAGTGTTTTGTTCCCCTACCCCGCTGCCGGTTGTTAAACTGGCAGCCGGGCAGTTGGAAGTTCTCTGGTTGTTAGTCACTGTCAGCAGGCATGGGTATTGGTACCTTTGCCTGCCGGCAGTGGAAACACAGCCCGAAATCTACTGGCCACTACGATTAGCAGCCGGCAGCTGGGTGTTAGTATTTTCAGCTGCCGGCCGGCAATGATTGCCGGCCGGCACACATTTGCGAAACAGTGACCTGCTGACTATTAGTTAAAGGTAGTATATCTTTGAACTATACGGGGGTAAATGCAGGCCGGCACGTGCCGGGGCGTGCTGGCCATCACAGCAGCATACGATCTACAGTGGTTTCTATATTTGTAGTGTAGTACACACTGCATTAATAAACTACAGTACAGAGTTTGTTGTAACACTAAAGTTCTTCCAACATACTTAATGTTATCTTGTACAGCCTTTTGTTGAGACTGTACAATATATAGAAAGTGAGTTCTTTCTGTATTCATTCTATCCCGTATATTAAAACTTTATTTCAAGGTGTGAGCTACACCTTAAATTTCCGTTTAAGAAATTACATAAGGTATTCTAGAATAGAATTAACCTTAGTTTTAATATTTTTGCAGGTTACAGCAATTGACTGGGCAGGAAATACAAGTATGTGCCTTTACTTCTTTCTTTTATAGCTTTACTGTGTAAGCTACATATTTCAACATAAGTGAAAAGCCTTCAATTGATACTAATGGATTTTTCTTCTCTTTACAGGAGGACCATCCGAGGTGCGGGAGTGTATTCTGCAATGGCCGCAGTAAGTACTTCTGTGGACATCAGTTTTGCAGGAGGCACGCAGCATGCGCAGCCTCCAGAGGTGATCTCCGGTATTGGGACCCTCAGGTTTGTACTGTATGTTCTATCCTGATTACCGAGGCTTTTGACAATCCTAAGTCGACGGAGTCAAGGGATGCTGCCAGGGAAAAGTTATGAACCTGGGTGAGGGGTTTTCAGAAAAACACCTCAGGCCCCTACCTTCCAAATGAGAAGATGAGGGCCTACCTTTTCCCTAAAGCATCGGCTGATGCAGCCATTCCTCAGCCTCAGGTCAGGATACCAACTGCCCAGAATCCGGTAGATTCTGAAGTCTTGGGCGCCCTTCAAGACATCCAATTGGACGATAGGATGTCGGAGGTGTCGGATTCTACAGTGAAAGACCTTCTAGGGGAAGGTCAGGAGGAGGAGCTGTCTCAGGCTCCTCAAGTAGAAGAGGAAGAAATCAATGAGGTGTCGGTTACATCGGTTCCAGACCCAGAACCTGTTCCCACAACATCGTCTGCTATCCTAGATGAACTGGGAAGGACTCTTTCTTCTATTGTTGAGATGATCCAACAAATTCAAAGAAAGAATGATGAAAAGGAAGCTGCAATGAAACTGGAGATACGTAGACTTGCAGCATCACGTGGGCCCCAGAAGCGACTCAACGTGAAGGATCTTCCTTTGTGCTCGGACACCAATCCTTGGAGGTATGCCGAACACATGCCAATGACAACCGGGAAGATCGTGATATCAGAAAAGTTGGGAGCAATTCCCCTGGAAGAAGTGGAATTTTGGCCCAAAAAAGATTCTTATCCAGACTGCTATGTCCGTCTTAGGAAAGAGGCAGCCTCAAAGGAGGAGACGAAACTGAAGGAGGTCATAGTTCTTGACCATAGGAAAGCACAGGCGTTACTAGCGGGCTCCATGAAAGAGAGGGGCTTCACGAACTCAAAGGTGCCAGCCTTGAGTAAGAAGCTTCCCTCCTTTGTGGCCTCTCCAACCAGAGCCTTTCCCTTCATGGAAAAGGGATATAAGGCAGCCTTAAAGATGGTGGAGGCGGGGAAACCCTGCCCCTCCTTGGAGGAGTGCAAGACGTTATCTCGGACCTTGCCCTTGGACCAAGAATACTGGAAGGACGTCCACCTTACCTTCTCAGTCGGGAAGCTGGAAGCTGATATTGCTGATCATCAGTTTGGTGAGGAACTTCCAAAACTGTTGGATGTTCTCTTGCGCAGAGAGCAAGAGACGAAGGAAAGGCTTGCGGCATCGGTGTCGTTACAAACAACATTAGAAACGATGGCAAGTGACCCCAAGAACCAGGACATGTTCATGGTAGTGGCCAAAACCCTTCTGGCTACAGTTACGAAGTATCTCTATAGCTTTATTAAAGCTAGGAGAACATGTAGAGAGTTCGTGTTTGCCTCGGCTGCGGTGAGGCACGAACCGAGGAGACTGATATCCTCTCGTATCTGGGGTAAAGACCTCTTTCCCAATGAAGTGGTTAAAGAGGTAGTAGACAAAGCCGCCACAGAGAATAGGAACCTTCTCAAGAAGTGGGGCTTAGATCTTAAGAGAAAGTCTTCTCCAGATGAGGGTCCCCAACCCAAGAAGAAGACATCCTCTCGGCCGGCTAAACCCTACCGACAGCAACAATAACAACTTCCTGTGACCGCGGTGCCTCAGATAATGGCACAACCTCTAACCACGTACCAGCTGGTACCTCAACAAGTGGCGACACAGTCACCAATTTTTAAACCAGCCTTCGAAAGGCAGACTTCTTCCTTTCGTGCGAAAGCTAGAGGAACAGCCAGAGATTCTCCTAGATGCCTTTCAAGAGGAAAGGGATCCAGGGGAGGACCCGGTCAAGGAGGCAAGGCCTCAGGTCCACAACAGCAGAAGTGAGATACTTCCAGTAGGAGGGAGACTACAGCTATTTAGGGATCGCTGGACCTTCGATCCCTGGGCCCACAGCCTAATAAAGAATGGACTAGGTTGGAGCTGGAGCAGTCCTCTACCTCAATTTCCTCAATTCTTCCAACACTCAACTCCCGTTCTGGAAGAATATGTCCAAGAGCTCTTAGACAAAAGAGTAATCGGGAAAGTTAAGTCCATCAAATTCCAAGGAAGGCTGTTTTGTGTTTCAAAGGACTCAAAAAAACACAAGTCATTCTAGACTTGTCGCCACTCAACAAATTCATAGTGAACTACAAGTTCAGAATGCTCACACTTCAACACATAAGGACCCTACTGCCCAAAAGGGGCATATGCTGTTTCTATAGACTTGTCAGACCCTTATTGGCACGTTCCAATTAATCGTCACCTCTCCCCCTACCTAGGCTTCAAGTTACAGAGATAACTTTATGCCTTCAGAGCCATGCCTTTCTGGCTAAACATAGCCCAAAGGATTTTCACGAAGCTCGCTTACGCAGCCGTCCATCAATTACGCCTAAAGGGGGTCCAAGTAGTAGCCTACTTGGACGACTGACTGGTGTAGGCAGCATCCAGGACAGAATGCATGCAAGCTTCTAAGATAGTGATCCAGTTCCTGGAACATCTGGGATTCAAGATCAACATCAAAAAGTCTCGACCTTCTCCGGCTCAAAAATTTCAGTGGTTGGGAATCCACTGGAATTTGGAGTCACGTTGTCTTTCCATTCCTGGAAAGAAAAGGAAAGAAATAGCAGGGTATGTCAAGAGACTATTGAAATCCAAACTGATATTAAGACGTGAACATGAGAGAGTGCTGGGCTCTCTACAGTTTGCTTCGATAACAGACCCAGTGCTAAGAGCACAGCTAAAGGATGCAACAGGAGTCTGGAGAAAATATGCATCAAACGCGCGAAGAGATCTAATAAAACCTCTACCGACTCGACTGCGAACGCTTCTCAAGCCATGGTCCAATGCCAAGCAGTTGAAGAGATCAATACTTCTTCAACCTCCTCCCCCGTCAGTAACTATAGGCTAGGGAGGTCACTCTCATCAGAAGAGAGACCTAGGAGCTTGGTCCAATCTTTTCAAGTCATTTCACATAAACTTTCTAGAAGCCAGGGCAGTTCTTATGACACTAAAGAAAGTATCTCCTCGCCACTCGACCCACATAAGACTGGTTCTAGACAGCGAGGAGATAGTGAGATGCTTGAATCGACAAGAGTCGAGGTCACCTCAAGTCAACCAAGTGATGTTGGCCATATTCCGTTTGTCGGAATGGAAGAAATGGCACCTGTCCGCAGTTCATATTCAAGGGTTCTGCAATGTGACAGCGGATGCTCTATCCAGGTTTACACCAATAGAGTCAGAATGGTCCCTTGACGCAGGATCGTTCTCATTCATCTTGAGCCAAGAACCGGAGCTGCAGATAGACCTCTTTGCGACGAAAGACAACAAGAAAATAGATTGTTGCGTGTCCCCATACGAAGATCTGCTTGTGGAGGCAGTGGACGCTATGTCCCTAGACTGGAACAGATGGTCCAATATTTATCTGTTCCCTCCGCACAACCTCCTTTTGAAGGTTCTCGATAAGCTGAGATCCTTCAAAGGGGAAGCCGCAATAGTAGCCTACAAGTGGCCAAATAGCGTGCGGTCCCCTCTGGTATTGGAACTCTGACTAAAAGTCGTACCGCTACCAGATCCATCCCTGTCTCACCGAGTACAGAAGTCGACTGTCTTCGCTCCATCACAGAAAACACGCAACCTGCATCTCATGATTTTCTCTTCTTAGCGATGAGAAAAAGATTCAGTGTCAAAAGTCAGTTTAGACTTTTGGAGGAAACCAGAAGACATTATGAGGCTTCAGGGAATAAATAGATATCCTTTGTCAAGGCGAAGAAACCAAAAGAAATCTTGACAGATTCCTATTTATCATTCTTCATTCACCTTCATGAGCAAGGTTTAGCAGCCAACACAATTCTATTGTTCAAGCCTGCCTTCACAAGTCAGATACCATATGCCTTACAGGTCGACCTTTCTAACGACGTTTTTAATGAACTACAAAGGCCCATGCTGGGCTTAGCCCTTCAGTGCCTCAAAGCCCCTTTGCATGGTCATTAGATATGATTCTTCATTGTGTATAAATAATGAACAATGAGGAATGCGCTTAGAAGGTTTTTAATTTAAGTCATATATCTGTTTGTACTCGCTTTGGGGGACAGAGTTAGTGATATAGTGGCTCTCTCTAGAGAGGAAGGCCACGTCCAGTTCTTGGAGGGAGAACTGAATCTATTTCCAGACCCAATGTTTCTTACCAGGAACAAGCTACCCACCAACAGGTGGGGTCCCTAGAGAATCTGCCCTCTGAAGGAAGATGCATCTCTATGCCCAGTGGAGTGCCTAAAGGTCTATCTTCATAGAACTTCAGACTTTATGGGAGAACAGCTGTTAAGAAGAGAAACCCTGGTTCAAAGTTATCTATAACTAGTGGCGAAAATCACCCGTGTTATTCGCAGAACAGATCCAGACAGTACACCTGTTAGTCATGATCCGAGGAAAGTTGCCTCTTCCATAAAATTTCTGTAATTATATGGACTTTGAACATCCTTGTTTGTACACCGGCTGGTAGTCATCCAAGGTGTTCTTTATGCACTATGCGAAGCAAGTGGAGCAACTTAAGAGGTCTCTGGTAGCAGCAGGTAGAATTTTTTAACCTTCTGTTTTAAATCTGCGAGGAACAGTGTAATTAATTTGGTACAAATAATTAAAAGGGTAGGTGTGTAGTCACTGTATGTTACTACACACTGAGCGATAGGCCACGAAAGTGGCCTTACGAACTGTTCCATTGACGTCGGTGAACTATAGCATAATACGGACACTTGTGCCAAGAGTTTTTTATTATTAATAATTCAATTGAAGTGGCAAATCTGTTTCCTAGTAGACGAAACAATATTTTCTGTTGACTGTTTTCCTTTATCCTTTATTGCATATCATCTATTTTTTATAAATTTTATAAATGTTGATCTGATATGTACGTTTATTAAATTTCAATAAACTAGTTCATAGTGAACCCTGCGTCTTATTCGCCCACACTCATTTTATTAGAAATGCACTGAGCATTAAGATTAAAATATGGATATTTTTATCATGGTATGTCTTTTAAGACTGTTCCCTGATTCAAGCAAAAGTCCACTCACTTTAACCCTTCTTTAGGAAGGGTTGACGTGATACCCTAATGGGATAGTGCCAAAGAGGCAAAATTTGTTCTTATGCGGATACAACCATTATCCAATAGTTATTAAGAGTAGTCACATTGGGGAAGGTGTCACAAATTCATACTGACACATTGGTGACTCTTATACAAACTTTGCTTTATAATGTATAGGGCGAGACCACTATACAAGCTTGTCATTTAGTCATCCATAGTTATTATGTACTCCTCGAGACTTTTTCCAGAGTCTAATACGACTCTTCCCTGTAGGGGGCAGGAAGCACTAACATAGTTCATGCTTAGATGAAATGATGTATGACGGTAACATCATAGATCTCTAGGTCTAGACGGACCAGGAAAATACTTTCTTGAGAGTACAGCACAGATTGAGAATACACAGATACAGTAATGCTCTGGTAAACTTCCATCAGGACAACATGGCCTGAGCCCAAAAAATGCATTTTGAGCGAAGCGAAAAATCTATTTTTGGGTGAGGTAGCCATGTCGTCCTGATGGATCAGCCCTTCCTTTTATTGTAAAAGGGCTTATTGACCCCTCCCTATAATACAGTATCTTTAGCACCTCGTATATCGCTACAAGGAATAAAGAGGGCGCTACCGCCTTCATCAGATACACACTGGAAACGGAATAGGAGATATGCCTTATGAGCGGCTCTCTTTTCCTTCTTGTCACTGTAACCCCTCGAAGCGTTAATACTGTTCGGGGTGAAGAAAGCTATGTGACGTGTCAAGAATACGTCCTCTGATATTATGCGATATCCCTGTGAGATTATTTAGGGATATTCGTTCCAGGAGTTAGAATTCTGGATACCTTAAGGTAAAATTCTCTGGGAATATCACTGTAGTCAAATGTACCTTAGGAAGCTACCTTTTAGGAACTTCCATCAGGACGACATGGATACCTCACCCAAAAATAGATTTTTTGCTTCGCTCAAAATCCGTTTTTTGAAGAATTCAGTGCATTCATTGAGATGATTATCATTGAGAAAAATTATTTAGTTATTTGTGGAGACTTCAATTTTTGGATGGATGACGCATCAAATCCGGATGTTTTGGGATTTAGTGAGTTATTAGAATCATCGACTAGTCACGTGAATAATTTTGACTGTAGAGCTACTTTAACAGGGAATACGTTGGACCTAGTTTTGAGTGATGGAATGAATAATATTGCATCTGATATAAATGTGGAAGAGAAATGTACTATCTCCTCAGTGCACAAACTTACTACCTTTCGTGTACCTCTACAGAAACATACAATAGTAAAGAAAATAAACTTTAGACATTAATCAAATTTTTCTCCTACCGTATATATTGCGGAATTTACAATAAAAATAAATGATGCTATCAGCATTCCTTATGATCATGATAACCTACCCCTGTTGGGAGTTATGTGTGTGCTGTTAACTGTCATACGACCACTTATAGTAAAGTGAATAAAAGTGAATATGATACCATGAGCCCACCCATGGAAAAGACTATAACTGTAAATCTCCTTGGTTTGATGGAGAGACCTCGGTAAAGAAGAGGGAAAAAAGACGTGAAGAAAGAAAGTGGAATAGGTTAAAAACTGAAAGTACTTAGGTAGACTACAAAACTGCTACGTGTCAATATAACTACCTACTAAGAAGGAATAAAAAGTGAATACTATAAGAAAAAGATCCGGGAAGCAGCAACAGACATAAATAAGTTATGTCGCCTCCTGAATGGTATAATGGGAAATGTAAAAGAAGATTAACCACCTGATGGATACAGTGACCAGGAACTATCAAATAATTTTCTAGTATTCTTTAAAAACTAAATTGAAAATATAACTGGGTCATTTGTTAATACTCAACATCAGATTAGTGATACACCTGCCACAGACAAAATCAATAAGATTTAACAACATAACACAAGATGACATCACCAGTATTATCAAGAGAGCAAAGAAAATATACTGTGATGTCGATCCTATGCCAATATCTGAAGTAATTGTAGAGAGAAACTTTTCTAGTCTAGCCGAAATAATAATGAATGATGAATGTAAGTTTCTCAATGCGAGAAAATGGCTATAGTCACACCAGTTCTGGAAAACGCTCTGGACTACCAGGAATTATGCTCATATAGATCTATTTCGAATCTATCCTTTGTTTCAAAAGTGTTTGAATACATAATTCTTGAACAACTAGTCAGTCACTTAGAAATAATAGCTTTGCCTGACAACCAATCTGCTTACAGAAAATATACTCTAAGGAGACAGCCATCTGCTCTGTTGTAAATGAAATGATGGATGAAAATAAATGTGCCATTTTAATATTACTCGATGTCAGTGTGGCTTTTGATACAGTTGTGCATGAACTGCTACTAAATGATCTACGGTGCATCGGCGTTTAAACAAGCTCTCGAATACCTAAAAAACTACTTGGTTGGTAGAAATTACTGTGTGCAGATTGAAAATTCCTATCCATCATATGAACCTTTAAACAGAGGGGTACCCCAGGGGAGTGTACAGTACTTGGCCCAATATTATTCTGCGTC
>NC_090734.1:1534640-1542140 GCF_036898095.1 Palaemon carinicauda | reverse complement strand
GTCACGGTCAAGCCAAATATCCAATTTATGTAATCAGCCATAAGTTTGGACCTCCTGGTCACAGAAACTTGAATCTTGGTTCATGTTTAAACGTATGATAATCCTTGTCAATTAATACATGTTAAGGTCAAAGGTCAAGGTTAAGGTTGAGTAAAAGGTCGATAAATTAGCTGCCGCAATGGAGGTCTGCGGTTGACTGTATGTCCTTTTAGTTCCTTCTTTTTAATTTCTTCTTTTCATTTACTGAGTAAATAGAGAAAAAGTCTTTTCGTCTTGGGACTGAGGCTTCTCTTCGCCCTTTTTTTCTGGTTTTTATAAACCTTTGAATGTTCAATATTTCATGGAAAATTTTTTTGTATTGTGAATAACTTGATAATAGATATTTCCTCAATATTTTCATCATGTTAGTGGGGTGAGGTTATGGATGGGGTGAGGTCTTGGTGGGGTGAGGGGTGGTTGGTGTGAGCATTCAATTTCACAAAACTTTATATAAACATCTTTTTTGTTATATTTTCTTTTCATTAGAATTTCACTCCACTTGTTTTAATAACGTAACCTGAATTCTGCAAAGTCATTAGCGAGTGAAGCAATTTTCCATTCAATTGGCTGACCGGGAAATTGAATGCTTTTAATTTCATTTATGCAAATGTTATGAGATAAAAGACATTGTTGGTTATAGCTAAAAGATTTTGTAGGAATTTCCACTGGCACACTTTCCTTTTCTCGTCAGCAGAATCATTTTCCTCATATTTGGTATTTCGTTCATTACCAGCTCTGCTTTGCTATGCGTCTCTTTCTCGTAAGTAAGCAATTCATGTATGTCTGTATGTCTGTCTGTATGTATGTATGTATCTATGAATACCATTTCGTCATTTCCATAAAGGTGTCGGACATCACACGCAGTTGGAGTGGTTTCAAGAATAATTGTATTAAGAGAAAATAGGCGTCTATGTAAAAAGTAGAGGAAATGCAAGAAAGAAATGTCAACAGAGAAAGTAAATAAGATCATAATTACTAGCTCATTAACTTTCATCATCTTGAAGGCCTCCAAACTTCCCCTCATCATTGTCAAATAACAGGCTATTACTAATTCCAAAATTCCTTATCATTTGCAAATCTCCAATTAAATGGAAGGCTGAAGTTAATGGTTACAGTATGTAGAATAATTTCAGGAATATTGATATTATACTGTAGCAATTGCTTTGATCATCTGTACAGCATATCATTAGTTAAAATGTTATAAATGCAGGTTTAGTACAAATCATTGTAAGAAAGGCATGTCTTTCTTAAGGAAACTCTTCAGAAGAATCGCTTGAATCAAAGGCTAATGATCATTGCTGAAATACTTCGGAATTTTGTTGAGCGGTATGGGCAGGGTTGGGAGTGTGGATCAGGTGAGGTGTGGGTGGAGGGAGGATTTAGGTGGGGTGAGGGGTGGGTGGGATATGGGTGGGATGAGTTTGGGTGGATGCGGAGTGGTGGTGAGGGTGAGAATGAGTTTGGTAGAGAGGGGATATGGGTGAAGTGCAGTTGTGGGTAGGGTAATGTATTGGCATGGGGGGGGGGGGGGGTGTGGTTGAAGCGGAGGGTAGGGGTGAGGTTAGGGTGAAAGAAAGGGTTGAACACAGAAGTTCAATATTATTCAATCATGACTTTCGTCTCCGAATTCTTCTCCACATTTTTCTTCTCCTCACTAGAAGCTTTTCTATATTTGGGTCGTTGTAATGTTCCTTTAATAGAATCCTTCATTTCCCTCGGCCCGGTGCATCTTCCTTGCTCAATTCCAACTCCCTCATATCTCTTCACACAGTTGAAATTTATTAGGTAGTAGGTAGGTCAGAGCACAAGCCACCCGTTGAAATACTACCGCTAGAGTTTTATTTGGTCCTTTAACTAGCCAGATACTACTACATTAGATCCTTCTCTCTAGTTGCAGTCCACTTTCCCTTTGTCTACACATAAACCGAATATCCTGGCATATTCTTCACAGATTCTCCTCTCTCCATATATACACCTGATAACACTGACATTTCCTAACAATTCTTCTTCACCCAATGGGTAAACTACTGCACTGTAATTGTTCAGTGGCTTCTTTCCTCTTGGTAAGGGTAGAGGAGACTTTAACTATGGTAAGAAGCTCTTCTAGGAGATGGACGCTCCAAAATCATACCATCGTTCTCTAGTCTTGAGTAGTGTCTTAGCCTCTGTACCATGGTCTTCCACTGTCTTGGGTTAGAATTCTCTATCTTGAGGGTCTTCTCGGACACGCTGTTATATCTAATTTTTCTTCCTCTTGTTTTGTTAAAGTTTTTATAATTTATATAGGAAATATCTATTTCAATGTTGTTACCATTCTTTAAATTTTTATTTTTCCTTGTTTCCTTTCCACCGTGGGCTATTATCCCTGCTGGAGACCCTGGGCTTATAGCATCCTGCATTTTCAACAAGGGTTGTACCTTAGCAAATAATAATAATAAATAATAATAATAATAAAACACAAAATATGATTTCTACATTCTAGCGTTAAGAAAGACGACTTATTAATACAATAGACTCTAGACTTTTCTCTTAACTCTTTATACCATCATTTATCACCTCTCTCTCTCTCTCTCTCTCTCTCTCTCTCTCTCTCTCTCTCTCTCTCTCTCTCTCTCTCTCTCTCTGTGTTTATCTATATCACTATTCCTTTTGTTTCTTCTTTTACTTCAATTTTATCCCTTCCTTCGTAATATAAAGAATGTCTCGGAAGATCATTAGTGCGCCCCCTTTAAGCAATATAAGCACCATCCTCTTTACTCCACTTTCGACTTTACACCGACCAAAAACAATGGAATTTCCCAAACCCTCTCATTCCTTTCACATAACACATGCATTTTAGAAGCTGAGATTAGTGAACATAATTAACATGATTTCATTTTCAAATAAATATCCAAATTTTTTTTTCATTAATTATAAGTTTGATGACACTTTAAAAGTTTACTGATCCTGGAATTTACATTTTTTCTAGTAACTGAAAGAATAGTAATATAACGTTTGTTGAAACATAAAATTAAAAAAAAAAAAATATTTCCTAAAAGTAAATGTAATGTTAAGTGAACAATATCTCTGACATTGTAATTGAACAATCTTTTCTATATGAAAACTAATATTCTTCGAACTAGTTATTTTCAGCTCCAATTAATGTTGGTAAATTAAAAGAAAATTACATTTAAATTTTCCCCAGTTTTTCCGAAACCAAGCCTTGCCTGGCAATGCTTTAGTGCCAGTTATTGGATAGGAATTTGAATTTTTTTTTTATTGAATATAAGTACTAAACAAACTGTTGAACTGAATGCATATGTGTTCTAGTATGTGGTTGTATATATGAGAATGTGTGCGTTATATAATTCTATTTATGAATACGTTCCCATACGTATTATCAACTGCCAAGGTATCATGTGTAATAGCGCATAAAAAAAAAAAAAAAAAAAAAAAAAAAGGTATATTACATACAGGATGCGTATTATGACATAGGTAAAATCAGATGCAATTTACGACCTAAAATTCCTAGAGCAGGTTGCTTCAAAAGCTTAAGGGAGACAGAAATGAATGACAAAATTAGACACCAAAACAGATAAGAAAAGTATTATGATCTTGAAGACTTCCTTCAAAATAAACACCCGGATCTTGGAGACATACGCTACCGAGCTTTTCCTCAAAGACCAAAACTAGATTGAAGACCAGACTATTCCCGTGAAATCTAAACGTAAATGATGATCGGAATTGTACATGAAGTTCGTTGCATATTATATATATATATATATATATATATATATATATAACTTTCATCTTTTTCTTCTTCAGCTTCACTCCATTCTAAATTATATTGGGTCGCAGCTTCTGACCAGAACTTTTTATCAAATTTTCTCGGAGTTGAACACGGTCCTTGACAACTCTTTTATTTCAAAATTAATCAGAAAAAAATTTCATTTAAAATATTTTTAAGAATTTGATTTATGAGTTTCCCTATTTTACTCCATTTGAAGGAAATACATTGCTTTTCCTAATGCTTCCTCTCAGGCTGTCAAATCTTTAAATCGATTTATTTCTCGGCAAATTTACATGAGTTTTGGCACAAGGGTCTAGTGGGCAAAGACCCAGGTGCGTTTTGAAAGAATTTTTCTACATACCTTTAAAACCCTTTCATGAGTTTTTCTTTACCATTTTCTGACAAAAATGTATATTTTGGTCTTCTTTGACCTGGTATTATAACCAAATGACGTGAAATTTGGTGCGGCGGTGCCTTACATAAATACCAACAAGAAGTCATCAACATATTCGGCATACATGGTTAATTTTGTAATATTTGTTAATACACTTTCCATAAAATGTACATTTTCGGCTCTTGTGCTCTCATATTTACACCAAATGACCCTGAATTTCGGGTGAGGTTTCCTTGAATATATATCCATAGAACATAAGCTACGTTTTCGTATAGGCCTACATCACTTCAAAATTATTAGTTTTAGTGATTTTCGGCTATTTTTTACAAAACAAAAATGCATTTTTTGCTCCTATGGCCTGGTATAGGAAATTCGGTATTGAAATGCCTATAATATATGCCCAAAGGACGTTATTCCCAATTTTAGCACACCACTTCAGAAAGATTTCTTGTTAATCTATCGGTGATCCATTTCTGGAAAAAAGATTAATATTTGCCAGTCCATGGTTGCATGAGGAGGGAGATGGAGTGAAATATGCTGTATTTGCTTGGAAAATGTTGTCCTTTAAGTTGTTGATCAATTTCTGAGTAACAAATAATTGTGTATCTCAAAACTTTCAACACAATAGTCTTTATATTAAAGTGTAATTCCATCGTCCAACAAATTTTGTCTTGATGAATTCACGTAAAATGTTATTCGAAACACATGTCTACAACAAATAACAAATGGAGATACGTAAATGTAGTTTTCAGAGAGAGAGAGAGAGAGAGAGAGAGAGAGAGAGAGAGAGAGAGCACTTCGAAAACTGTCAACAAACTTTTGTTCCTGTTCAGATAATAACTTAGTTACGAACTAAGTGAGGTCCTTTGCAATTATTGTGGAGGGAAGTTGGATAATTCAAACAACACAATAGAATAAAAAGGAATTGATGTTACTCCGATAAGATGGAGGATACCATTTCCATTAGGCAACTAGTAAAAGGGGGCGAGGCAAATCAACAAGTGTCTTTTTCACATACCTTCCAATGCTGATATAGGTCAATCAAATAAATTTTCACTTGTCATAATAAGAGTAGATATATCTACATGTATCTTTCAGAAAAGAAAAAAAAAACATCAAAGTAATCATTCCTGAAAGAACAAAACAAATACCACAGAGCATCATGCAAATAAATACTGGTATATATATTTGGCATATATTGCATATTGTCAAAATAGAAAAATCCCACCCGTTACAGCCCTCAGAAGGAAAGTCAAAGCAATACATAACAATGTAATGAAAGGGATAATTTATTGTAGGTTACGTTACAAAAGGAAGGTTGATACTAGGCTAATAGACTTATCGGCCTATTCGCCTGATACTAAATATATAATTTATTCTCATATTAGCCTTGCATAAGAACTGTAATGGGCCAGCAAAATAAAATAATGATTGCAACCTACCATGGCCCCTCTTAGGGCCAGTAATAGTCGCACTTGTATCAGCCTACCAAACACGCACCTAGGCTGAACCTATTAGACCACTAGCTTAAACTATGCTTTAATATTAGACATACGATGTGGGTTAGTTATAACCTAACCAAAGATCAAACGATCAAATATGAACTTGGATGCTCGGCCACAGTACCGTGCCGTATAGCCTAAATTAGGCTACTATACTAATAAACAAATGGCCTCTAGGGCATATAAGTCAAGACACCTAGAGGTATGAACTATCCTAAGATAAGGACACTATGCTATCAACTGGAAGAGATGACTATATCGAACAAGCCCGTCACAGCATACTCACCTACCTCCTAACGTTGATATAATAAATTTTGCCTGCATTCACTGCTAAAAAAAAAAAAAAAAAAAAAAAACCGGCCACAACAGGTGCCAATAAGTTGAGAAGTTTTTTACAGGCACTATTGTAAGACAATAACAAAATTAGCGGGAGTTCAACCAAACCTTAATCATTAAGCCAATGTTTGTATTTTTAATACAATGATGAAATAAATGGCCGTAAGATAGTTAACAGGGGGCACATTTCTAGATGGAAAAAGATAATGAATAACAACATAATGATACAATAACTAAATTATTGACAAATATCTTCAATAACCATTAATTCTCTATAAAATTAAAGTTGAAGTCGAGTTAGAACTCCAAATACAACTTCCAAACAAAACAAACTTATTTTCAAGGAAAAAATGGATAATGTTAATTAAATAAGATACATCCTTATATTGATATGATAGTAAAAAATTCAAATAAGGAAATACATCTATATTTAAAAATCAAATAGAATGGAAATCAATGAAACTAAAAAAAGAAAAAATTGTAATAAAAACTGCTGGTTATCATCTAAGAAATATTGCCTTTATAAAAAAACTACCTGGACGAAAATTCTGTAAAGAATTTGTGATAAACGGTGTTATTACCAGGACTGACTACTGCAACTCTATTTACCACAATTTACCAGAAGTGCAACTTAAGAAATTCACCCTTATACTAATCGATTTACACTGACTGCTGATTAAAGCGAGAATTGAATTTAAAATATGTACAATAACCCATCAAGTTATCAGAACCGGGCGTTCAAAATACTTGAAAGAATTGCTACACATTGCGCAGCCAACAAATCGTGTCGACACAAGAATAGTTACAGATGGCTTCAAACTGTTGGAACCTAGATATAGGTGAACCTTTGGCTCTAGAGCCTTTAAATATGCGGCCCGAGACTATATAATAATCTCCCACGAAACTTTCGAATGATTGAAGACATTAAGGCTTTCAGGAGGAAACTGAACACTTTCTTATTTCATGAGTCTTTCGACAGTGACGATTTAACAGTAAATGAACAATGTGATATGAAATGTTAAATACTCTGAACGAACAAAGTAGAACGACAGTGGAGGTCCTATAGAGAGTGTGGTTCCCCTGCTTTATGGGACCGCAAAAGAAGCCATCAAAGTAAAGTATCAAAGTAAAGAGACCTTTCTAGGTGTTTATATAAAATGGAGCATCGTTAAATTAATGAAATCTGTTGTGTAATATACAAACTGATGTTCAGTTTCTCAAAGGGAAAAAACATTGAATGAAATCCCAGGATATGTCTTAACCACTTTCTCTGGCACTAAGAGGAAATTTTTATGAGGAAAGAGGGGTTGATATGTGTTCTCTCAATAGAAGGTAGTTTACCAATGAGACCTGTGTGTTGGATGTAATGTCTATTCCAAGGAGGTCTTACTCCACAAGTGAGGGCAGGTAATGCAATTCGACAACGCTGCCGACCATCATGCAAATGTAATTTGGATGAA
>NC_090734.1:1479640-1522140 GCF_036898095.1 Palaemon carinicauda | reverse complement strand
GGGGGGGGGGGTTGGGGGTACTGTAAGACCGGTTTTTATGCGAGGGGGTGGGGGAATACTGTACGACCTTTTTTTGGGGGGGGGATAGTGTACGACCCGATTTATTTTCTTTGGGGGGGATACTGTACGACCTGTATTTTTCTTTTGTAGCACCTCGGCCACGCAGGCGATTGGCAGTTTGTTTAGTTTCTTATGAAATCAAATGCGTGATTTAATTATTATAGGTTTATTAAGAAAACGAGAAAGCATGAGAAGTCTAATAATTGGATGTAATAAGATGAATGATCACACATCTTTACTTATTCCTTTTATGCTAACTACCATATCTTATGTTAATATGAAAATTATATGCAGTAATATATTAATGAAAGAAAAATAGATCATGCAAATTAAATTCAAATAAAAACTAAAACTTGAAAAGAAAATACATTAATCATTCGTAGTTTTTTCGGGAAAAAATCTAACGGATTATTTAAAGAAAAAGGGTTATTGGAAAGTTATGAAAAAGCGAACCATCCAAAATATATGATAATCATTTAGAAATGTGTTAAAGTAACAAACTAGACGGAGAATTTAGATGGAAAGTCACGTTTCTGTGATCATCCTTTAGTAGCGTCATAATGAACCTTAGTGAATTAGGGCAAATATTCATGAAATTCTGCAGCTCAAAATAAAAAAAAATTTCATGGAATAAACTTATTATTTTCGATGATTTTTGAGTTCGTAGACTGGTTAAAAAAAAAAAAAAAAAAAAAAAAAAAAAAAAAAAAAAAAAAAAAAAAAAAAAAACATGTATTTCACGAATAAATTTCTTCTTATCGTGTTTTTGTTTATGAATTTCTTTATTCATATTTAATCATATTCTCTATCGTATTTGATGTTAGTGGTGTTATAGTGTACAATTAGATATTTAGCAAAATCATCTTAATTGCCTGGTTGCTTTGAAAATAAACACAAAAAAAAGCATTTTGCATGAATATCTGATAACTTTATAAAAACATAACCTGGTTATTTGCAATGTCCTAAATAATTTATAATGTTAGTTTGAAAAATGATAAAATAACTTTGAATGATAAGAATATACCAAAAAGTTTACTTGTTTTACCGGCAGAATCGAATTTGCATCGGCTGTTGCAGACAATTTAATTTTTTTTATAACACTTATAGTGGTTGTTGTTACAAAGTGTTGATCAGTTGTACCGAATATAACCTTATCCATGGGCCATTAATTAAGCATTAGCTGCTTCACGAAGGCTTATCTCCCGTTTTGGGGGAACATCTTTAATGGATAATAACTTAGATAAGTGATATTGGTGGTTCATAATGACCCAATACCTACAGTACCACGTCTCGCTGCCTCTGCATCACAATCAAGGCAACCTGCAATATATATCATCCACTGTCTCAGCGAACATTTGAATTAGATATTACGTTTGAACTATTCTTGATTGTTAAAGTAGTATTGGGATTTACTACTTCATGTGGAAATCTGTTCCACATACTTACAACACGATTAAATACATGCATCTGTGTGATTAGTTTTGAAATTAACTTAAGCATCTTCATTTTCCATACCGCGGATTTGCGGACACTGGATTTTTTAATTGACATACTTCATGGAATTGAAGGGAGATCTTTATTTGATCTGAAGTCATGTTTGCATATTTATTCACTTTGAGCTTTGGGAAGAATATTCCTTCCTCCATGTCCGTTGGAAAGATGGGCATCTTTAACTGTATCAAAATGATCTTCAGCAGAGATGAATCTAGGAATAGTTTCTTTCCTAAGTATCTTTCGCTCTGTCGTCTCTTAACCAGATATTTCGATAATATCATATCTTCTTAAAAACCTTTACTAGTTTGAATGATCTTGACCTCATTTTTTTTTCTTCTTTTTTCATTCGTTTAATGCTTTCCTCATATTCAAATTTCTTTATCAAGCAACATGCATTATATCATTTCTTTTCTTGCAATTCACACAATAATGAATCCAAATTTTCCTTTATTACATTCATCGCTGGATTATCAATAAGCAGAGGTCTACACCACAAGACCACCAATGCCAACAACAAAAATGTTAGAGGCACATTGCAACGAGTTGTGTGACCTTGAGTAGTTCAGCAGAATCGCCATCAAGTGTTGAGATTTTGTTATTTTGTAAAATGCCATTCTAAATTATGGGAGACTTAGCAACTTACCAAGTTACCTTGCATTTTTGTGAAGTTAACAGATATTTTTGCAAACTATCTATTTTTTTTTTTGGGGGGGGGGGTGGTGTTGGGGGGTTGGGAGGTAAATTAACCATGCAATTAAGGTTTTTTTGCATAAATATCACAATTCAGGTTTGTCTGTAACCAATTTTGCAGAAAAAGTATATATATATATATATATATATATATATATATATATATATATATATATATATATATATATATATATATATATATATATATATATATATTTCAAGAGAAACATACTGTATATGTGTTTGTTTGTGTTTAATTGTAAGCATCTATTTTTACTGGCAATATAATCTACCCTCTGTAACTCGGTGACAATTCCGTAATGTAATAAAACTATTTATAAAGGTTTAAAGGTCGCTTGTGAATGGTATAGGCTAGGAACGATGACAATGCCTTAGCATGACAATGCCCTAGAGACTGACTATATATCCAAATAATTAGCGCCCAACCCCGGTCTCCTCTCAAGATAGGACCAGGGAGGGTCAGGCAATGGAAGCTGGTGACTCAGCAGGTAGACCTATAAGCTCCCCATCCTTAGCTCACAAGGAAGGTAACGTTGCAGACTCTACGAGAAACTATTGAGCTTCAACAGTTCTCCTACCCAAGTCCAGCAGATCGCAAGACAGGGATGTTTCCAATAGGATGAAATTCAATACAATTCGATGAGCCGTCGTTCTTGGAGGAATTTCCTAATGGTAATTTTCTATTATAACTTTGAATCAGATAATGGGGAGGCAAACATAGTGGGCAAAAACTTTTCATCTCTCTCTCTCTCTCTCTCTCTCTCTCTCTCTCTCTCTCTCTCTCTCTCTCTCTCTCTCTCTCTCTCTCTCTCGTATATATGTATTAACTATTGATAAATTTCCTCATTATCTATATAAAAAACACAAAATAAAAATATTTAATTACGAAAGTTAGGCAGCAAGGGACACAATACTCCTCAATGCATTATTCTGTATCTGCTGCTGCTGCAAAAAAAAAAAAAAAAAATGAGAATCTATCCCTAATTTCCTTTCTCTTTTTTTCTATATCTGTATAAGTTTCCATTTCACTGTAGGAGAATGAGAAGCCTCTGGCATTCAAGCTGATTTCAACAGCTGTTCCTGGACATCCAGTGTAACAATGTTTATTATTTTTTCGCAGGTAATTTTACCATTTATTTACTTAGTTCGAAGAGCACTTAGTTTCCTTCAGAATCTGACCCTCTACTTGTTCTACATCTCTTATTATTATTATTATTATTATTATTATTGTTATTATTATTATTATTATTATTATTATTATTATTATTATTATTATTGTTATTATGAAAGCAGGATGTTATAAGCCTAATGGCTTCAACAGGGAAAATAATTCAGTGAGGAAAGGAAATGTACCCTTAAATAAGAGAACTCTAATCCAAGACAGTTGTAGACCATGGTACAGAGGCTACAGCACTACTCAAGACTAGAGAACAATGATTTGATTTTGGAGTGCCTTTCTCCTGGAAGAGCTTTTTACCATGGCTAAAGAGACTCTTTTACCCTTGCCAAGTGGAAATTAGTCACTGAACAATTGCAGTGTGGTACTTAACACCTAGAGCGAAGAAGGAAACTGCTTCCATCTATCATTAAATGATTTGTTATGCCATCTTCTCTGCGGCTTTGTCTCTATTCATCCCATGTAATGCTTTCTTCTCCTCAGCTACTGTTACGTTTGGTACTGGCTCTGGCCTTTCATTATTTCAATTGGTGCAGTTATTTCTTATCTCACTATTTTATAGCATTTTACAGGAATCCTCTGCAATTTTTATCATTCCATCTCTATTGTGGATAATATTCCTATTTGCATCCTATAAATGAAAATTTTGTGTCTCTTCCTCTCCTTAGTTTCTCCTAACTTTTGGTCTGATTGTGTTTACGAATATCTTGTGTTTCTAGTTTATTTATAGTTTTGGAAAGTTCTGCTAATTCTATTTCACCTCTTGGATTTTATCTTCATTTCCAATATTTTCTTTATTAGGTTTTTGGCCTTTTTTTCTTTGATCTTGTATAGGAACTCTTCTCTTGTGCTAAATCAGATAAAAAAAATAAATAAAATAAAATAAAAAAAAAATTACTATTCATTTCTTCTTTACTAGCTTCCATTTCATCATGTAGCTGAGAGCATCTATTTTGTATTGCTAAACTATACTCATCAGTTTTTCTTCTCATTACATGAAAGTATATTTTCTCTCCCAAAATAAATTTTTCTCTTACTTTCCTTAGATCTAAACAGTTTGGCTTCTCACTGTTTTATGATCGCTTGACTTCAACTTGTTCAACACTGTTACATCTTTAACTAAATTGACTTTTTCACCGAGAATAAAATCAATTTAGATTTTTGTTTCTCCATATTCATTTTCTGTTTCCTTTTACAAAAGTAGGTCTTCATGATTTTGAGAATGTTTCCCAAAGCAAATTTCACAAGCATTTGTCCTCTTTTGTTGCTTGTGCCTACTCCAAATTCACCTACTGCTGATTCTCCTCTCTTTTGACCTACTTTAGCATTGAAATCGCCGAAAACCAATGTAAATTAAGTCTCACATTTTTTTTTCTTTTTTTTTTCACAGATATCTCCACATCTTCATATAGTTTCTATTTATTCCTTTGTATTGGATGTTGTTGGTGCATACGGTTGAATAATCTTCAGTTTTTACTTCTTATTTAAGTTTGATAATTAATCCTGCAATTTTATCACTAGTACTATAAAATTCTTCTACGTTCCCTGCAAGATTTTTATCATCAAGAAAACCCATTCCATGTCTTCTTAAGCAAAATATATGGCCCTCTTTTAATTTCCATTTTATATAAGATTCCCCAATTATGCTAGCTTTATTCAATCCTATTATATCCCAATTTATTTATTTCAGTTCTTCTGGTAACACAGCTAGACCTTCTCCTCAAGACAGGGTCCTGACATTATTTGTTGCAAGGTTTAGTTTCCAACAGTTGTCTGTTCTAGTCCAGCGATTTTTAGCATCACTCGCAGTGGCCCTGGGAAAGCAAACATCTGTCTTCGAAATTGAAATATCCTTATTGTCATTCATCGGGTCATTTTTTGCTTACACGAAGTAATATAATTCATATTGTATCACGCCATATTTCATATAAGGGAAAAAGAGAGATATGTTTAATTTTTTTTAGTATAAAAATGAATTTTGTAATAGTTTGTATACATACATACAAATACAAATACATATACGGTAGATAAAAAGAAAACCACGCTGGGAGTACCAGACTCACAACAGGACGATCTGTTCTCAAACGTGATTGGGAACTTTACCAATTATATATTCTCATTTGGCATTAGATAACATCACTGACACTTACTAGGAAATGTCTGACGTTTCCTTAGCTTATAGAATGCAAACCGAAATTCATGAAGGCAAATCTACCCGCATCTGTATTTGCGTTTCGATGGTACAAATGAAACTAGTAGTGTTAACATTTCCCTCTTAGAACATCTCCTTGTAGTCCTCAAAGCCACAAGGATTATCCAGAACACGTGGCAAGAAGATATATGACCTTAAATAGAATTAAACTCCACTGAATTATGTCCACCGGGGACTGAGAGTGTGTTAGTACATGTGTATATCTATCTATCTATCGATCTATTATTATTATTATTATTATTATTATTATTATTATTATTATTATTATTATTATTATTATTATTATTATTATTATAAATATGACAGCAACTGGAAAGTAATTGTTCATGTTATCTTATCAAATGAGAAGTTTATTTAGAGAAAGATTTCTAGGTATAAATTCAATATATATATATATATATATATATATATATATATATATATATATATATATATATATATATATATATATCGTTATATATATATATATATATATATATATATATATATATATATATATATATATATACTACTGTAGGTAGTAGGTTGGCCAGGGCACCAGCCGCCCGTTGAGATACTACCACTAGAGAGGTATTGGATCCTTTGACTGGCCAGACAGTAATGCATTGGATCCCTCTTTCTAGTCACGGCTTATTTTTTCTTTGCCTACACTTACACAGAATAGTCTGGCCTATTCTTTACATATTCTCGTCTTTCCTCATACATCTGACAACAATGAGATACTTAACACTTCTTCACCCAAGGGGTTAATTACTGTTCTGCAATTTGTTCAGTGTACTTTCCTCTTGGTAAGGGTAGAAGAGACTCTTTAGCTATGGTAAGCAGCTCTTCTAGGAGAAGGACACTCCAAAATTAAACCATTGTTCTCTAGTCTTGGGTAGTGCCATAGCCTCTGTACCATGGTCTTCCACTGTCTTGGGTTAGAGTTCTCTTGCTTGAGGGTACACTCGGGCACACTATTCTATCTTATTTTTTTTTCTTCCTCTTGTTTTTTTGAAATGGTGTGTTGGGCAGGCTTAATAGAAGGGCCATGGATGCCTGGTGGTTTATCAAGAGGTTGTCTTTTCCTTTTTCTGATTTTTTCTTCTCAAAACCATCCTTACTGTCCTCCCTTCAGTTGAAGTGGCTATCCTGGAGGGTATTTAGCCTTGCATGGTGTATCGGCTCCTCCATGTTGACCAGTTTTTCCGACTTTTTACTATAGTCTATGGGTATCATCAATCACTTTTTTTTATTATTCTGTACATATTGTTTTTGTTATAATTCTTGTTAATCTAGTTTTTAAGTATGATGTCTCTTTTTTATTTCTATTAATTCTTATGCTGTCTGGAGACATTGAGCGAAATCCGGGACCAGTACGTCCTAGATTTCGTCAATGTCGTCTTCTGTATTGCAATATTCGTGGTCTTCATGCAAATATCCAAGACCTTACAGTTGCGTCCAGACAGTATGATATTCTTTTGTGCTCAGAAACTTTGGTTTCTAATATGAGGCACTCATCTGAGCTCCTTATAACTGGTTTTAAGAAGCCAATAATGCTGAAACGTGATGCCATTCCTAGGGCCAGGGGAATGGCGGTGTATATTAGGACCCAGTACCCTGCTTCTCATAAGTCCTGCTATCAATGTGGATGTCATGAGATTCAGGTAATAAAAGTTTGTGGCAGGCATAACAACTTTTATTTGTGTTCGATCTACCGGAATCCAGACATGGATGATTCTATCTTCGATTGTCTTCTTACCATTATGGCTAAGATACAAGAAGATGATAGAAAGGCTTCTTTTGTCTTTGTTGGTGATTTTAATGCTCACCATAGGGAGTGGTTAAGTTCTATCTCTCCTACCGATCGCCATGGCTTAAGAGCTTTAGACTTTGCCTCTGAATCAGGCTGTGAGCAAATCATAAATGAAGCTACTCACAGGTCTGGTAATTGCTTGGACCTCGTTTACACTGACTCCCCTGGCGTTATAACTAGTAAGGTTGGTTCTCCAGTCGGGACTTCTGATCATGCCTTGATTTCATTATTAGTGAAGACTGAGCAGCCTGTCCCTGATATATCATATTCCTGTAAAATTTATATGAAATCCCAAGCAGACTGGAATGGGATTTTGCATGATCTTTTGTCCTTGAATTGGTCACAATTATATAATAGTGTAGATCCTGTTGTCTCTTTGAATGAGAATCTAGTCAACATAATTGATAGGCGTATCCCTTCTCATGTGCTAAGGTAAGAAATGAAGGACAAACCGTGGTTCAATGATGATTGTAGACGTGCTTATTTGGAGAAGCAGGAGGCCTATCACCTTTGGAAGGGTAATAGATCAGATTTGACCTGGAACAACTATACTCAGCTTCGAGCTTTTGCTCAGAGAGTTTATGCCTCAACTGAAAAGGAGTACAATTTAATCATAAAAGAAACCCTCTCTGGTACAACTCAGGAACATAAATGGTGGTCTACCCTTAAATCTACACTCTTTGGTGTAGATGCAACAGTTCCTCCTTTACTTAAACCAGATGGCTCAGTCACTCACTGTCCAAAGGAAAAGGCAACCCTTTTGGCTGATGTTTTTGACAGTAAACAGAGTAATGAAAAACTTGAACTTCCTCATTCCTGTTTTCCTGAGGCTAAACTAACTAGTTTAGCTTTTCGATCTCGTGAGATTAAAGCTCTGTTGATGGACCTTGATGCTTATGGAGGTGTAGACCCAAATGGTATTTTTCCTTTGTTTTTTATAAAGACAGCAGATTTCTTAGCTCCAAAGTTATCTGTTATTTTGCGCAAGTTAGCAAGAAGAGGAGCTTTTAGCACTTGTTGGAGAATTGGTAATGTTACTCCTCTATGTAAATGTGTTTGTGGTAGCTCAAGTCCCTCTGATTACCGCCCAATTTCCATAACTCCCATATTATCTAAAGTTTTTGAACGTCTTCTGGCAAAACGTCTTAATAGGTTTGCTGAAGGTAATCATCTATTCCCTAGTTTGCAATTTGGTTTTCGTAAAGGCCTTGGAGCATGTGATGCCCTTCTTACAATCTCCAATGCAGTACAGAAATCCCTTGATTGTGGTCGGGAAGTTCGTATGATTGGCCTTGATTTTAGTGCTGCCTTTGACCTTGTTAATCATGAGGCCCTTGTTTTCAAACTGAAACAGTTGGGAGTGGGTGGGTCGTTTCTTAGCATTATTATTGATTTTTTAAGTAGTAGATCTCAAAGAGTAGTTGTTGATGGGCACCATAGTGAGTATAGGAATGTGATATCCGGTGTTCCACAGGGTAGTGTTCTTGGCACATTACTTTTCATACTATATACACATGACATGTGGTTTGGCCTAGAAAATAAGCTTGTCGCATATGCAGATGATGCTACTCTCTTTGCATCAATTCCATCCCCTGAATGTAGATCTGGGGTTGGTGAATCCCTTAATAGAGATTTAGCTAAAATTAGTGCATGGTGCAAGTTATGGGGTATGAAGTTGAATCCTAACAAAACTCAAAGTATGATTGTAAGTAGGTCAAGGACAGTGGCTCCTCAACATCCGGATCTCAGTATTGATAATGTTTCTTTAAATTTGTATGACTCTTTCAAAATTTTAGGTGTGTTTCTCGATAGCAAATTTACTTTTGAGAAACATATAAGGTCTGTGTCTTCTTCAATTGCACAAAAAATTGGCTTATTGAGAAAGTCTTTTAAGATATTCGGTGATCAATCTATTCTGAAGAAGTGTTTTAATTCTTTTATTCTACCTTGTTTTGAGTATTGTTCTCCTGTCTGGTCTTCAGCTGCTGATTCTCATCTTAATTTGTTGGACAGAAACTTACAGTCTATTAAATTTCTTATTCCTGATCTAGATATTAATCTCTGGCACCGTCGATCAATTAGTTCATTATGCATGTTGCATAAGATTTTTCATAACTCTGACCATCCTTTACATTCAGATCTCCCTGGACAATTCTATCCTGTTCATAATACTAGGCAGGCAGTTAATTCTAATAGCCAAGCCTTTCCCATCATAAGACTCAATACTACGCAGTACTCTAGAAGTTTTATTCCAGCTGTTACCAAGTTGTGGAATGATCTTCCTAATCGGGTTGTTGAATCAGTAGAACTTCAAAAGTTCAAAGTGGGAGCAAATGCTTTTTTGTTGACCAGGCGGACATGAGTCTTTTTATAGTTTATATATGACATATTTGTTTTTGACGTTGTTAGTAGTTTATATATGACATATCTGTTATGACGTTGTTACTTTTTTTAGAATGATTTATTGTTAATTTGTTCTCTTCAGTTATTTATTTCCTTATTTCCTTTCCTCACTGGGCTATTTTTCCCTATTGGAGCCCCTGGGCTTATAGCATCTTGCTTTTCCAATTAGGGTTGTAGCTTGGATAGTAATAATAATAATAATATATATATATATATATATATATATATATATATATATATATATATATATATATATATATATATATATATATATCTTTATATATACTGTAAATATATATATATATATATATATATATATATATATATATATATATATATATATATATATATATATATATATATATATATATATATATATATATATATATATATATATATATATATATATATATATATATATATATATATATATATGTATATATATATATATATATATATATATATATATATATATATATATATATATATATATATATATATATATATATATCTTTATATATACATATATATATATATATATATATATATATATATATATATATATATATATATATATATATATATATATATATATATATACTGTATATACTAGCTAAACCCCTAGTTGGAGGATGCTGTAAACCCCAGAGGAAATAGCCGAATGAGGCAAAGAACTAAGGGAAGAGATAGATGAGTGTGCCTGAGTGTACCCTCATTGTTATCAGTATTGATATTGTTATCATCTTAGTCATTATTACTACGATTATCATCATTATTGCTTCACCTTAACATTTGCTTGTATATTTTTTTTCTATTAGGATGTTAACATCATTATCCTAATTTTGTTATAAGCATGTTCCTAAATTTTAACAATAAATACCAATTTCCACTTCTAACAATGCATGGCACTACTAAAATCAGAAGCGCCTATTACTGAAATAGTAATAAGCCAATTTAATTGCATTCTTTTAGTCATTATCATAAATATTTTTATTTGCTTCTATGAATGTTTTCATCTATTTATGTCAATATTATTTCTTTATTAGTAACTTTTCAAATATCATCATCTGAAATGAGCAGTCATTTACCTGGACCCAGGAAACTCAAATTCTTCTGGTAAACCTAAAGAAGAAAACCAACAATAACTGAGAAAAAAAATAGAAAATAAGATTGATTAATGTTAGCAAATAGATAGTTATAAAGTCATGTATAATAAAAAAGTGGAAAAGTCTTTGGCTAAATAGTAACAGCCTGATTATCAATGCTAATTTCTCGGAAGAGGGGAAGAGAGGTTTTACAATAAAGGAATCTGAGCTAATTCTGGAGGAATTCTTGAGGGACTGAACGATATTTTTTTTTATGATTATCAGTCATGAACAGCGGAAATATTGTTAAACTAATAAAATCTTACAATTCTATCTCATAGGGTTTTGTATGGTGGTGTCTACCATTTAAGAGTGGGTTCTTTATTATTATTATTATTATTATTATTATTATTATTATTATTATTATTATTATTATTATTATTATTATTATTATTATTATTATTATAAGTAATGGCTGCCTAAGTGGCATTAAACTTGTGAAAGTTTTGTTTCAGTTTTACTGCATTCGGCCAGTCATTATGTATCGTCATTCATTATGAGAGGGACGTAAAGGCAAGTATACACACACACACACACACACACACACACATATATATATATATATATATATATATATATATATATATATATATATATATATATATATATATATATATATATATATATATATATATATATATATATATATATATATATATATATATATATATATATATATATATATATATATATATATATATATATATATATATAACAAGGTATTTTCTCTAATTTTGGGTGGTAGCCGACATCAAACAAATGAAAAAAGGGGACCTTTCATCTCTACGTCCCTCCCAGCCTGACAATGAAATCAACCGAGTTCGGCTGGCACTGCTAGGGTGCCACAGCCCACCCTCCCCCATTATCCACCACATAGGAAGCTTCATAACACTGAATCCTCTACTGCTGATAGCTCCGCAGATATCCAAGGCGACTGGAGGAAGCAGCAGGGCCTACCAGAACTGTGTCACAATTGCTCACCATTCATTCCTATTTTTAGCACGTTCTCTTGCACTCTCTCAATTCTATCCTCCTATCACCCAAAGCTTTCTTCATTCCATCCATCCACTCAAACCTTGGCCTTCCTCTTGTACTTCTCCCATCAACTCTTGCATTCTTCACCTTCTTTAGTAGAGAGTCATTTTCCATTCACTCAACATGGCCAAACCATCTCAACACATTCATATCCACCCTAGCGCTAACTCATTTCTTACACCCGTTCTTACCCTCACTAATTCGTTCCAAACCCTATCTACTCGAGATACACCAGCCATACTCCTTAGACATTTCATCTCAGACACATTCAATTTCTGTCTCTCCGTCACTTTCATTCCCCACAACTCTGATCCATAAATCAAAGTTGGTACAATCACTTTCTCATAGAGAACTCTCTTCACATTCCTGCCCAACCCTCTATTCCTTATCACTCCCTTCACTGCCCCCAACACTTTGTATCCTTCACTCACTTTCTGATGTACATCTGCTTACACTCCACCATTTGCTCCAACAAGTACTTAAACTGATCCACCTCCTCAAGTAACTCTCCATTCAACATGACATTCAACCTCACACCACCTTCCCTTGTCGTATATCTCTGTACCAACCGTGTGTCACGCAATTGTACATAATTCCTTTTGTATATATTATGCTTGTATCTTCGCTCTTCCCTCGCACTAAAATGAACATGAAAATTCATGTCTGCTGTTTTGCTCTGTAACATTGTCTATCTCTCGAACATGTTATGTCCTGTTGACTTGAGGTTTTGTATATAAAGGAGAGTGTTCCTTAATAAACAACTCAGTTGATTGCATCCTGCCTTTGAGTTCACAACCCTCTCTCGGCCCGTCACATTGGTGACCCCGGAAGTCGACTCGCTCCCACTGCCTTCCACTCTCACCCCCTCGCCCCTTCATCGTTGGTACTATGGCGGACTCTACGGCAGTTGGTGCTGCGGCCACTCCATTCAAACTTTCATTGTTTGCCAGCGGAGAGGCGTTTGCTTGGTTTCAGTGCGCAGAAGTCCAGTTTCGTATCAGGGGCGTGACTCGCTCAACCACCAAAGTGGATTATGTTCTCGCGGTGATACCCGAGGACATCTTCCCAGAAATGTCCGACTGGCTTTGTGAACAAGGAGACACCCCAATAGCGTATGACACCCTCAAAACATACCTTCTGCAGCAGTACTCGCTGTCGCCAGCTGCCCGTATAGCACAGCTTTTTCAGCTCTCGCAACAACCGTTGGGGGACCAAAGGGCTTCGCTTGCCCTCAGGGAAATGACCAGTATCGCTTGCCTTCAACCTGCCGCAGACGGCTCTCCTCGTGAGGTGAACCTACTTCGTGCTCTTTGGATACGCCGTTTACCCGAACCTGTATGCGCTGCCATACCCGATGTCGATATTTTACCCATAAAGGACTTGATGACCAAAGCCGACGCCCTTATTGACAGCCACTTCAAGACCTCCATCAACGCCTCCACCCCTGACGAAGAGGATGCCTATTCAACGTCAACCGAAGCTGACATGAATGCCGTAGGACATACACGGCTACCCCGTGACGTGCTGAAGCAGCGACAAAGCCGCCAACCACCCACCAATCGCTCGCGCCCAAAACAAATGACTTCTACAGCCACTTACTACCTCCCATCCGCCGCAGTTTTGCTACTACCACTTCAGATTCGGGGCAACCGTGAAGAAATGTGCCAATGATTGTCAGTGGCCAAAAAACGTGTAAGTAGGCCATCGCTTGTGGCAGTGGCCTCCCATGTTTCTAATCTTTTCTTTTTACAGGATGCAGGAACAGGCGTGCGATTTTTGGTAGACACGGGTGCTGGTCGTTCTCTTTTGCCAAGGAAACTCTTCAAGGCACGACGTAGTCTGTCTACATCTGCTGACGTCCGCTTGGTAGCTGCCAACAGATCTGCTATACCCACCTACGGTTACGAGAACCTCACATTATCGTTCGGAAACGGTAAATTCAATTGGAAGTTTCTCGTTGCTGACGTCACATATGCCAATCCTCGGTGCGGATTTCCTCTCTCATTTCCACCATCTGGTCGATGTCGCCCACCGACGATTGGTCAACGCAGACTCGAACTTTTCGACACCTCTTCAACCCGCCCCCTCTAACCTCGCTCTCCACATCAGCGCACCCACGGATGCCTACGCCCACCTCCTTACGTCGTACCCAGAAGTTTTCCGTACAGAACTTTGCCAAACGCCCACGGTTTCTGCCAAGCACGGTATTTATCACCATATCAAGACGATGGGACCCCCAGTCTTCGCAAAATTCAGATGTCTGGTACCGGAACGATTGGCAGCCGCCAAACAGACGTTCGCCAAAATGGAGGAAATGGGCCTTTGCCAAAAGGCCTCCAGCCCATGGTCGTCACCCTTACACATCGTTCTGAAGAAAGACGGCTCCCTCCGTCCGTGCGAGGATTACAGGCGCCTGAACATGCAAACAGAACCGGATCACTACCCCCTCCCAAACATTGCCGACGTGACCTCCTACCTGCACAAAGCGAAGTTTCTCTACGCTCGACCTCCCTTTCTGTGTATGTTATGTGGACGACATACTTGTTTTCTCCTCCTCAAAAGAGGAACACATCCGTCACCTGCGCATCGTGCTCGACCGCCTGCAACAATACGGCCTTGTAATCCGGTATGACAAGTGTACCTTTGGCGCCAATGAAGTGTCGTTCTTAGGGCACCGTATCACTCCTGAAGGAGTCCATCCCCTCCCTGAGAAGGTAGCAGCCGTTCAGAACTTCCCCGCGCCCTTGACCGTCAAAGCTCTGCAGGAATTCTTGGGCATGATCAACTATTATCACCGTTTTCTGCCAGTCATTGCAGCCACTCTTGCTCCCCTCTACGCCTCCCTCACGGGCAAGCCAAAGGACCTGAAGTGGGGTCCCCTTCAAGATGCAGCCTTCTGCAATGCAAAGAAGGCCCTATCAACTGCTGCGGTTCTCACTTTTCCTATCCCACATGCCCCTCTCCTTCTCTCCACCGATGCCAGCGAAGTCGCTATTGGTGCAGTACTCAAGCAGATGGTCAAAATCTCGTTCCGCCCATTGGCCTTCTTCAGCAGAAAACGGTCCAAGGCAGAATCGGGTTATTCTACCTTCGATCGAGAATTGCTGGTGGTGCACTTGGCTGTCCGTCACTTTCGCCATTTCTTAGAAAGTACGCTTTTCGTCATTAGCACAGACCACATGCCTCTGGTGCACGCCTTCACTCGACAGTCTGACGCCTGGTCCGCCCGTCAATGCCGACATCTCTCCACCGTGGCTGAATATAATTGTACCCTTCAAATCGTCCCTGGGAAAATGAATTCCGTTACCGATGCCCTGTCAAGAAACATGTTGGCTGCCGTTCAACTGGGATTGGATTACAACGCCCTGGCTGAAGCCCAACGACAGGATCCAGAGTATCAAGCTTGTAGGACATCCTACACGTATTCGTTGGGAAGACTTTCCCCTCGAAGACTCCAACACCACCCTCCTCTGTGACGTCAGTACTGGTAGACCGCGACATTGGATTCCTGCTCCCATGCGTCGACAGGTGTTTGATTTCATTCACTGCCTTTCACATCCCTCGTGCCGTTCTACTGCACAGCTGCTGAAGGCAAAGTTCATTTGGCACGGCATTTCTAAGGATGCTAAGGATTGGGTCCGCGCCTGTACTTCTTGCCAAACTTCCAAAGTACATCGACACACGGATTCAGGAGTGGGCACCTTTCCTCAACCTCAGCGTCGTTTCGCACACATTCAGGTCGACGTTGTAGGCCCCCTACCCACATCACAAGGACATCGTTACCTGTTTACCGTCATCGACCGCTCCACTCGTTGGCCTGAAACCATTCCCATGGAAACTGCAACGTCCGCCTCATGTACATCTACTTTACTCTCTGGATGGATTTCAAGATTCGGTATCCCTGAGCATATTACTTCTGACAAAGGAACCACTTTCACCTCTCAATTGTGGACGTCATTAGCGAATCTCCTTGGCATCACCCTACATCAGACAACGGCCTACAACCCTGCTGCCAATGGAATGGTTGAACGTTTTCAACGCACCCTCAAAGCAGCTTTGATGTCCCGCTGCAAGGATTGCAACTGGTTTACTCAGCTTCCCTGGGTCCTCCTGGGACTAAAGACCACTCCTAAAGATGCCCTCGACGTCTCGGCAGCTGAAATGGTGTATGGCGACCCGTTGGTCCTCCCTGCAGAATTTTTTCCTTCTACAACCTTCTCCGACGATCTCCAGCGCATACGTCACGTCGTGGGAAAATTTACTCCATGCCGCCAGACTTCCAAGCCCCCAGAGAAGCATCACATACCAACGGACTTGCACTCTGCAACGCACGTCTTCCTGCGCAACGAGACTAGCGAGCCACCACTAACGTCCCCTTACACGGGCCCTTTCCTTGTGATCCGACGCAGTCCGAAAGCATTCCTACTAAACATTCGGGGCAAAGAAGACTGGGTCTCTATTGATCGTCTAAAACCTGCTTATCTTCTGCCAGGTGACCCGCCTACAGTTCGCCTCTCTAGATCAGGGCGCCCTATTTAACATGTACAGTATGTCATTTTTAGGGGGGGAGCCATGTACCAACCGTGTGTCACACAATTGTACATAATTCCTTTTGTATATATTATGCTTGTATCTTCGCTCTTCCCTCGCACTAAAACGAACATGAAAATTCATGTCTGCTGTTTTGCTCTGTAACATTGTCTGTCTCTCGAACATGTTATGTCCTGCTGCCTTGAGGTTTTGTATATAAAGGAGAGTATTCCTTAATAAACAACTCAGTTGATTGCATCCTGCCTTTGAGTTCACAACCCTCTCTCGGCCCGTCACATCTCATAACCTTACTCTTACCCAAAATAACTCTCAACTTCCTTCTCTCACATACCCCTCCAAATTCTCTCACTATCTGACCAAGCTTCTCTTGCGCATCTGCAACCAGTAGAGTATCATCCGAAAACAACTGATTTGCCTCCCATTCATGATTATTATTGTCTACAAGTCTTAATCCTCGTCCAAGCACTGGAGCATTCACCTCTCATCACTCCATCAACATGCGATTTAAATATCCATGGCGACATAACACATCCCTGTCTGAGCCCTACTCAGACCGGAAAGCAATCGCTCACTTCATTTCCTATCCTAACACACGCTTTATTACCTTTGTAGAAACTTTTCACTGCATACAACAACCTTCAATCTTCCACTAATTACTTAAAACCTCATCACATCCCACATTGCTTCCCTGTCAACTCTATCATACGCTTTCTCCGGATCCATAAGCGCAACATCACCTCCTTACCTCTTGCTAAATATTTCTGAATCTGTTGGGCCATACAGACAATTAGAATAGCGCCAACGTATCCCTGTGAGTCGTAAGAGACGACTAAAGTGACGGGACAAGGGGGCTGGGAACCCCCTCTAATGTATTATATACTCCTGTGAGATATCGAATATATATATATATATATATATATATATATATATATATATATATATATATATATATATATATATATATATATATATGCCTCCGGGAATGGGATTGTCTCTTACTAGATAAGAGCAAAGGTTGTAATGCGTTAACTTATGTGTGTGACTTCGGGATATACTCAATGCTACAGAGCTTATTGCTAAGCTCCTTCGAGTGCCTTGCTCAGTTTCGTCATAATCCGTTCAGTGTTCCTTTTCCGTGGTTTTAGGGGCGGTACTGTGAAGACAGGTAAGCTGAAGGAATACTTCCTGTGCAGTATTGACTTTTGGTATCTCCTAGTGTATGATAAAGGCGTACCGCACATTCTTCATACACGTTCATACACTGTAATGCTATTGCTTTTTTATATATCTTGCTATCTCCCGCACCCTGTTTAAACTAGCTATTGCTTGTTCAACATTGTTTGAATTTTTTTGACATTATTGCCCTCGACTGTTTGTATAGAATTTCGTTATCTTGTTGAATAGAGTCACTTACAATCACCTCGGCTCTCTGTTTGTTCATAACAGATACCTCGCCACATAGGACTAGACTATCCTATAGGTGTCTGCTATGTGGGCACTGCTAATGACTTTGATATGGTTGATTACGTGCTTCTTCGATACAATGGCACTGTGAGTTTGTAGATAATAAGATCTTGTACCCTGCTAGTGCTGGACGTGGCAGGACAGTATCTTGGAAAGGCTCCTCGCGGTCATACCGATGTAGCTACTGGACCATCCTCTGGCGGGGCATTGGTAACTGAGTGCCACGTTGGTTTTCCTAAGGCATCACTATATATTGGGGGGGGAGGATTATTCTTCATGATAAAAATCTTGGTATTAGCCGATTAGTGAAATATCACTATAAATGGCCTATATGGAGTTTCTAATAATTATTTAATTGCTTTTCCATCCTCAGTATATTTGTTTTGTATAAAACCTTTTATAGTAGGCTATATATTTATTCAAATCGTATCCAAAGGTGAGGCTGGATTGTCTTTGTACTATTTGTCGAGTTCCTTCTTAATCTCTTGTATCAAATGTACTATAAAGGTTTCAAGCATAAAACATAAAATATTCCCGATGTCTATTTGCTATAAACTATCTCAGGAAAGTTTTTTTTTTTTTTATTGAGTTCTTAAAACAATAAGTAATTATTTAAACGGTTTTTCGTGTCACTTCAACACTTTTGTTGATATGGCTATGTGCCGTGTACATCGATGTTCTATTTATTCTTCTTTACAGGGGCGATTGTTTTATTTCTACAAGATGTAAACAATATCCCTATAAGCATTATGTTTTTTTATTCGTATTTCAGCAAACTCAAAACAATATCATACTTACAGAGACCAAGGTCATTATTTAACATTAAGTTCACTTCTGGAAATTATTGTTATATGTCAGAAACAACTGCTCGCTTGCTAACCTCAAAGGTTTCAGAAAACGTTCCCTGCATGAGTGCAAATGATTCATCCTTTTTGGGCAGATTGCGTACAAGAACACATAAGATTCAGTGAAACTTTCATTTTAACATTTGACCAGTAAAGAATGATACTAAGAATTAGTTAAGAGAGGTTTTGGTGATCCAAAAATGATCATATGCAGAATACTTAGCTTCTTCATTATTTACATTCACTGATACACATACACATACATACTGACACAATCATATATATATATATATATATATATATATATATATATATATATATATATATATATATATATATATATATATATATATATATATATATACATATATATATATATATATATATATATATATATATATATATATATGTATATATATATATATATATATATATATATATATATATATATATATATATATATGAATATATAAATATATATATATATATATATATATATATATATATATATATATATATATATATATATATGTATATATATACATACATATATACATATATAAATATATATATACATATATATATATATATATATATATATATATATATATATATATATATATATATATTCACATATATATATATATATATATATATATATATATATATATATATATATATATATATATATATATATATATATATATATATACATTCATAAAGAATTTATATATGTGCATATATTATTATCATATTAGATATGTGAAAAGAATATAGCTCCATTGCATAGCTCGAGAGGTAGATAGGTATATAGAGAGATACATGAGAAATGAGAAATCAGTAATTGTTCAGAATAATCCCCAAATGAGAGAGCATGGTAGCTCAGGAGGAATTTCCATATAATCCCTAGATGATACTGGTGAATGTCTAATTTCTGAATGAGATTATGTGGATTTGAGTATAAGAAGAATTCTCATTCATATCTCTGGCATGAAGATCTTACGTGTCATTTACACGCTCTTTCCAAAAATCAATTTGTTACGATATAAGATGTCTTATGATTTCATGGGATGTTTGTGTTTATATTCTACAAGATAATGCAATATTATTATGGTTGGCTTTTCAATAGAAAACAAAGCCTCTATACTAATGGTCTACCACTTTATTATGTTAGAGTTCTCTTAGAGATATGTTTCCTTACTTCCTCTCCTCACATAGTCAATTCCTTTTAGTGAGGCAGATTTGCACCGACTCGCAGGGGTGCCCTTTCGCTCGGAAAAGTTTCCTGAACGTTGATTGGTTGGACAAGATACTCCTAACCAATCAGATAGCAGGAAACTTTTCCGAGCTAAAAGGGCACTTATGAAAGTCAGTGTAAATGCGCCTTATTAAAAAAAAATGAGTATAGGCGTTATAGCAGCATGCTTTTCCAGTTATAGCTTAGCTAATAATAATAATAATAATAATAATAATAATAATAATAATAATAATAATAATAATGATGATGATGATGATGATGATGATGATGATAATAATAATAATAATAATAATAATAATTATTATTATTATTATTATTATTATTATTATTATTATTATTATTATTATTATTATTATTATTATTATTATTATTATTTAGATATATCTTATACAGAATTTATAATACTTATTGATTGAATACTGGAAATATTATAGGATTTTCTTCATATCTGGAAATTTTGAGAACATATCATATTTTTCAAGAACCATATAAGCAAACAGTTTACCATATATACTTTATATAGTGACAAGTAAAGAAATAACACTAATCAACTAAGTAATGGCATGCCTATAACATAACTTTGTAGCATGATTCAAATCACATAGGACCTATCACAGTAGATATTTATAGGCCTATAAACCAACGATTATTATTTGCATATTTAGATGACGCGAAATTAGTATTCTATTTGAACACTAATAATACAATGAACATAACTTATATTTATTTTGAATCAGAATTTAAAAAAAAATGATTTACATTGAATAGAGAAAATAAGAAAAAATACAATATATCCTTTAAACTATTGAAAACAAAATTAACAGGTCAAATGTTCTATAGATATTACAGATAATCAAAATATTTGCTAATTGAATTTTGAACAAATTTAATGTGTTTTCATTTATAACTAATTAAGTGCCTGACATTTGGGCAATAGAGGAACATAAAATTACATTGTCGTTAAAAACCTAAATTTACATAACATTATAATTTATTCCTCTTACATTTCGACTTTGTAATAAGAGGGTTTATCAATTCGATCGATTTATATCACAGACAAAAAAAATATATTTTGGATTTCCTGATGAGTATTACATCTTACGAAACATTTCCTTTTGTTACATTAATGGAAGCGGAATGGCATTATTACCAGTAGGAATATGAAGACGTACATGTTTATACAGTCATACAATACACAAAGAATTCTTTATAGATATGTATATATACACACACCCATATATATATATATATATATATATATATATATATATATATATATATATATATATATATATATATATATAAATATATGTGTGGGTGTGTGTGTGTGTGTGTGTTTGTGTGTGTGAATATATATATATATATATATATATATATATATATATATATATATATATATATATATATATATATATATATCAATGACCTGTTTATATTCCTATCAATTTAGTTAAATACTAATCTAAAATCAGATTGCTCATTCCATGGAAATAATATCAACAATATAACACAAGAATCAAATTGTTTCAATGAGGGATTAATGAGTTATAAAATGAGTAATGTAATGAACGTATTCCAGTTCTGCTTTCTATTGAACATATTATGACACTCATGCTCTTCCAGTGGCAATAGAAAGGGGATTAAAAATAATGGCGTCATTTAAATTAAAAGAGACATTTTAAAAAAGCTGGATTTAGTGAAATATAATAAAAAATTAGTTGGGTAATTTCATTCATAAATATCCATAATTCATTATCTGTGATATCTTGTCTAGACCGGAATATGAAGTAGAATTATTCATGAATCGATAACTCAACTACATTGTAGACAAAACATTGGATTTATTAAATGAGGAAATCAAATAGTAAAAGAAAACACTATTCTCTGAGCCCCCGAGTGCAGTGTAATAGGTTGACGAAAAGTTTTTAATAACAGATGGTATAAGTTTTAAAACTTGAAAATGTTTTGTAACCACAAATAATTGTTTAAATGGCAAGTCTTACTTAAAAACTGGATAAAGAAGAAAATTTCAAATCTATAATGAATATATTGCATACTTAATTGATTTAGCCTTCATAAATTTAGTTCCTCATACTGTGACTTTTTTTTTTTCGCTGTATTTTATATAATTTTCATATTACCTAGACACTCGTTTTAAATGGTCTTCCTATAGATATCCTAGTATTACTTTGTTTTTTTATATTATTATTATTATTATTATTATTATTATTATTATTATTATTATTATTATTATTATTATTATTATTATTATTATTATACTAAATCTCCTTGAGTTATGAATTGTCCCTGATCGGCAAATGGTCATGAGAGTAAGACTGTCTTGATTGCAACAAAATCTGATGTTTTAGGAAGTACAGTTCGCTACTGAGTTTATGATGTGTTCTGGAGAATTCAAGAAGTCAGCTGGTACAAGACTTTTGCAAAAATTTTCTGAAACCATTGAAATAGATATTTTATTTCGGTTACATTATATCATGTGCAGCAATGGAGAAAAGTATATTGAAAATTTTCATAGTACCATAGTTAATGATTTGTAAATTGAATATTATTGAATATGGCCACTAATGACCTTATCGCTCTCATTGAGAATTTCTGACAAACATTTGGTTTTCATTTCCTCATATAAAAAATCACTGGCATAAATAAGGCCTTATCACATTGAGCATAGAGAGGCGCACACACAAACCTCATTCCCTTGAAATATATCGTAAAAAATAACAAAAAAATTTGCCGTTGGAAAAAGGGAAGTTGACTGAGAATTCCATTGATGGCCAAACCCCAAGATTTCACTATCTAGACATTAACAGTATAACTAACAGGTTTGTGCCGGTTAATCGTTGATGGTGACCTACTGTAATACTGAACATTCCCAGTGTTATATGACCTCTCTTATTCTTGGGCTCGCTTTCCCTGTTGTTTTTTCTGTTATTTCAATATCATATTTCAATCTTTCTCTTTCTCAAATCGTAATAGCTGAAACGATCGTTCTTTGAGTTAAAATAATAGCCAGAAACGTCAAGAGTTTTTTATCTGATCTCTTTGATTTTAATTCGTCTATCACTCTTTTATTGCTCCCGAAGCGTTTGATTACTGCAGTGCAATTTCAGGATTATGTATGTTACCGTAAAATTTTCATGGGTCAAAAAGATTATAGTATTAATAAATACTTCTTTTTACAAAAAATAAATAAATAAATAAATAAATAAATAAATAAATAAATAAATAAATAAAATAAATAAATAAATAATGAAAGATTGTGTAAATTATATGGAACCGATTATCTTTTTTTTCCCACCGTTATCCCTACATTAAGGGGTCGGTTGCCTGATGCAACCCTCTCCAATGCCTTCTGTCAAAGGCTGACTCTTCCACCAAACCTCTGCTTCACCTTATCTTGCCATCTAATTCTCTGCCCCTCTTGATCTTCTCCCTCTAACAGACGTCTCCCAAATGCTCCTCACTCCTTCCCCACCATCCATCCTCAACTCGTGCCCACACCATCTTAGTCGTGACACACTTATCACGTCTGCAATCTTCACTACGCCTGTCATTCTTTTCATTTCACCATTTTCCAATCTTCCAAGCAGTGATATTACGGTTATCAACCTGAGTATTCTCATTTATGTTCTCTCAAGCTTTGCTTCCTCTCTTCGTGTTAGACCCCACGGTTCCGATCCATACATTAACACTGGTCTTATTACTTTTAGCTTCATTTGCCTCTTCTTATCACATAACACTCCTGCTATCTCCCTCCACTTCCCCCAGGTTGCTTTTACCCTATTCTCTGCTTCCGTCCTGACTTATAATAGATCCCAAGTAATTATCTCATCTCATGAAAGTAATTAGCCTGTTCAGTAACTCAAAATGATCAGATACCTATTTCAATTCTATTCATTTGTGAATTTATATTTCTATATATTAGTTTTGTTTGTCAGACACCTTACTCAATAGCCTTTTTCTTAAAATGAGTTAGCATCACTAACACTTTGCCATACTGAAAAGCATTTTCTGTGAAGTTAGTACAATCATTTTTAAGTAAAGGTTATAAATATTTATTTTTATGGAATGTCTATAAATTATTATTATATTTGATTACATTTTCATCTTCTTCTAATTCAGTAACTTTAAAGTTAGATTATATTTCTTGACGAGTATTTTAGTATATATTATATATCATTATATTATATTTCCATTTCCTTAATGTTATTTGACAGCTGAGCATCACGTTTCTGTGATATTTATGTATACGCACATTCAATATCATCAATGAGGTGACAGAAGGTCCAGGGTTTTATTGTGAAGATTATTCAAAATAATTAATAAAAACAGCTTCTATAATCAAAATTAATTCTAAATGTACAGCATCGGCTGCCGATGTGACTAATTGTAACCTGAGGAAATACTGATATAGTAGATGGTGGCTCTGGTTTCAACATTTTGGCTTTTCAACATAACTTAAAATAGCAACTTGTAGATGAGAAAATATCTCTCGAGGATATCACAATGGAGAGTTGAGAGCAAATTGATATCTTCATACTGACATCTTTCACTTGAAATTAATTTGCTTGAGTGATTAGGGGAATTGTATCCATATTTGTAACGGTGTTTGTGTAATATTCTCAGCATCATAAGATTAAGTCATATTGACCTTTCTAGGAGAGCCAAGAAATACTTATTGCATAATGAATACGTTGCATGAAACAGCCTTGTAATGCAATAACGCCATCCAAAACCGCGGTTCTGAATATTCTGGGTAACGATATATTAACCTCAACCACATGAAAACCGTCATTCAATTTCCATCAAATTTACCTCACATCTAAGTAGAGAATATATGATGTTCTCATCTCTTTGTCTTTTGGTCCTTGGCAGGGAAGATGCATTTGTGAAAAAGATAAAAATGTAAATAGAAGAATAAGATTTTATGCTCTTATTTCAGGGTTATATATGGAATGTCAGCGAGAGCGGAAAAGCGACTTGTTTTGTAAATGACTCATGATGCAAAAGGTGAGTTTTTTCTTATGAAAGAAAATTGAAGAAAGAAGGTGAACATTATGAGGAAAGAAAATATAAAATGAGAGGAAAAATGTAGAATATGAGGAAGGAAAATGTAAAACATGTTCACCAGAATTCTGATTTATCTGAGCATTAGAACAGAAAAATCTCTGAGGATTTAATCACAAAATTAAAGATACATTAATTCATATTTAATATTAGTTTTCCTCGCGTTGTTTCATATCATTATTTTTTTTCATCAAGAAATGAATGAATAGCGAAACTCCGAGGATTGCTTCCATCCTTGAAATATATAGATATGAGCCTGACGAAATATGAGTAATACTGCTGGCAATAAGATGAGAAAGGAATACGAGTATACACACAAGTATAGACACACATGCACACATGCACACACACAGATATATATATATATATATATATATATATATATATATATATATATATATATATATATATATATATATATATATATATATATATATATATATATATATGAATAGTGAGGCTCCAAGGATTGCTTCCATCTTTGGAATTTATTGCGATGAGCCAGACGAAATATGAGTAATACTGCTGGCAATGAGATGAGAAAAGGAATACGAGTATACACACACTCACAAACACACACACACACACACACACATACACACACACACACACACACACACACACACACACACACATATATATATATATATATATATATATATATATATATATATATATATATATATATATATATATATATATGAATAGTGAGGTTCCAATGATTGCTTCCATCTTTGGAATATATTGAGATGAGCCAGACGAAATATGAGTGATACTGCAGGTAATGAGATGAGAAAGGAATACGAGTGTACACACACACACAAACACACACACATACACACTAACACACACACACACATATATATATATATATATATATATATATATATATATATATATATATATATATATATATATATATATATATATATATATATATATATATATATATATATATATATATATAAAACGGATTTTGAGAGAAGCGAAAAATCTATTTTTGGGTGAAAGACCCATGTCGTTCTGATGGAAGTTGCTTCATTAGTAGCTTTCTAAGTTATATGTGACTACAGTGATATATCCCAGAGAATTTACCGAAGGTATCCAGAATTCTAACTCCTGGAGCGAGTATCCCTTAAATTTCTCCAAGAGATATCGCGAAAGGACGTATTTTGACACATCTAGTAGCTATTTACACCCCGAATAGCCTTTCACTTCGAGAGGGAAAGTGGCAAGAGAAATAAGAGAGTCGTTAAAGAGGTAAAACAACTCGACGCTCCTAACGTAAAGTAAATAGTTCGGCCAATCGCCACTGCACGGTGCCACCAAACCATTCTCGTTGGCTTTGTAAGTATTACAGATACAGTACCAAAAGGGAGAGATTACCATCCTTTTACCAAAGGAGGGTGGGTCCATCAGGACGACATGGCTCTTTCACCCAAAAATAGATTTTTCGTTTCGCTCAAAATCCGATTTTTGGGCTTAGGCCATGTCGTTCAGATGGAAGTTTACCAGAGCAATAATGTATCTCTGGATTTAATAGTGCCGTTATCTCGAATTGACTATTTCCTAACCGGTCATAAAGACCAAAGACACTTGATGTTACCGCAATACATCAACCAACTGAGCACACTATATGCCAGCTCTTCATACCCCCTACAGGGAAAAGTCTGTATAGACACTAGGAAAAAACCCTATATTGTGAGTTCAAAGAACAATAAGCAAGCAGAAAGTATATCGTGTCGAATATACGTAAAGCGTAGTTTTTACTAGAGTTCTGAATAGAGTACTGTACCTCCCAGGTCTGGATCAGACAGACGAGTTTATGTTCACGTAGGAAAGGTAATACAGTAAACAAACATAGCACAACCAAACTTACCTGTTTGCATGGCAAGGGAGACTTTGTCCCACAAGGTCCATAAAAGGATCTAGGATACTCTGCATATAATCTTAAGGCGAGAGAGACGCAAAGATTCATTCTATAGTTTATTTACAAGAAACACAGAAGTTATGATTAAGAAATATATTTATGCTAGACATAGACATAACAAGCATAACAGTAATAACAAGATAAATAAGTTTCATCTGAAAGAGAAAACGTTGCCACTCCGTGAAATTAGAAAATTTCAATATATATATTTGTTATTACTAAAAGACATTATGCATAAATATGCTGGCACTCATGTCAAAATATTATGCTTTTAAGTTCACTTAATTATGGAAGACAGTTTATAATGTTCATGTCAACACTAAAAATTATCATGATATACCTAAGTCTATCATGCACACCCTTCACTAACAGTCCCAATTAGTGCACTGTCCTTTGCAGTAATCAAACTACAGGCTTTATTACACTGCCTGCAGCCACCACATGAAATTTGATATCTTGAAATTGCTTCGCATAGTGCTTAAAAAAGACTCTGGAAGACTTCCAACCAGTTTAAGCACGTAGGTTATCAAACGACATAGTCTGAAAGAAGTTAAGGGACGAGGCAACCTTCCTCGGGTCATGACCTGCGGGTGTACTGTCAGGATCCGCTCTGCGAATAAAGCTTTTCGCCCTTATCTGTTTCAAGGATAACGTCGAACCAAAAGTTTCTCCCCTAAAAAGCTGACCTCCCTTAAAGTCTGAAGTTCTACGAAGATAGACCTTTAGGCATTCCACTGGGCAGAGGGATGCTTCTTCCTTCAGAGGGCAGATTCTCCAGGGACCCCATCTCTTAGTGGGTAGCTCATTCTTGGCAAGAAAAGTCGGATCTGGAAAGAGATTTAGTTCTCCGTTCGGTGTAAACTGAATGTGGCCATCATCCCTCGAGAGGGCCACTATTTCACTGACTCTGGCTCCTGAGGCTAGTGCAAATAAAAATATCACTTTCTGAGTCAAGTCTTTCAGAGAGCAATCTTCATTGTTCAAGGTCGAGGCCAGATGAAGAACCTTATCCAAAGACCATGAAATAGGCTTTGGAGGGGCTGCCGGCCGAAGTTTTGCGCAGGACTTCAGAATCTTGTTGAAGATTTCACTTGAAAAATCCACTTGGAAGGCATATAGAATCGGTCTAGCTAAGGCAGATTTACACGTCGTGATTGTATTAGCCGCTAGCCCTTGTCCGTGAAGATTGATGAAAAAGGACAGGCAGAAATCTTTAGAAAACTCTTGAGGTTTCTTCGCCTTAACAAAGGCCACCCATTTCTTCCAGGAAGATTCGTATTGTCTTCTTGTTGACTTTGACTTATATTCTTCTAAGAAATTGATACTGTCTTCAGAAATCCCAAACCTTTTCTTGACCGCTAAGGCGAGAAAATCATGAGATGAAGGTTCTGGGTTTTCTCTGATGAAGTGTAGACAGTCGATTTCTGTACTAGCTGAGTCAGAACTGGTTCCGGCAACGGGATCAGCTTCAGGCGTAGTTCTGTTATCAATGGAAACCAGACACTACCTGGCCACTTGTGGGCCACTATCGCTGCCCTCCCCCGAAAGGATCTCAATTTGTCGAGGGCTTTCAACAATAGGTTGGTTGGTGGAAACACGTAAATCCTGGACCATCTGTTCCAATCTAGAGACATCGCGTCCGTCGCTTCCGCTAGAGGATCCTCGTACGGGGCTACGTACCGGGCCAACTTCTTGTTGTCGCTCGTTGCGAAGAGATCTACTTGCAATCCGGGGACTTGCTCAATATGAAGGAGAATGATCCTGCGTCTGGGACCATTCGGACTCTATTTAGTCGAACCTGGATAGAGCGTCCGCCGTCACATTGCGGAATCCTTGAAAGTGGACTGCTGATAAGTGCCATTTCATCTTCTTGGACAGATGAAGGATTGCTATTATCACCTGATTCAACTGAGGCGATCTTGAACCTTGACGATTTATGCATCTCATAACCACTTCACTGTCCAGGACCAGACGAATATGGATTGAGTGGCGAAGTTTCAGTTTCTTCAGGGAAAGAAACACTGCCATGGCTTCCAGATAGTTGATGTGGAAGGTCTTGAAGAGGGGAGACCAAGTTCCTTGCACTTTCCAAAGATGAAAATGACCCCCCATCCTTCCTTTGAAGCATCCGTGTGGACGGTGACTGTAGGAGGAGGTGGTTGCAAGGATACTCTCCTTCTTAAGTTCTTTGTTTCCGACCATGGCTTGAGAATCGATCGCAGACGATTTGGTAACGGTCTTAGTAGATCTCTTCAATCGTTGTAAGTGTATTTTCTCCAGATCCTTGATGCATTTTTTAATTGTGCTCTCAAAAGTGGGTCCGTCAAAGAGGCAAACTGGAGAGACCCCAACACTCTCTCCTGTTGTCTTCTTGAAATTCTTCGTGATCGAAGCAGATTTTTGACGGCCCCTGCAATCTCCTTTCCCTTTGCTTTTGGCAAGAGAGGCAATGTGACTGTAAGTCCCAGTTAATTCCCAACCACTGGAACTTTTGAGCTGGAGACAGCCGAGACTTTTTCAGGTTTATCCTGAATCCTAGGTACTCTAGGAATTGGATCACTTTTCTGGAGGATTGCATGCATTCTTCTTTGGATGCTGCCCACACCAGCCAGTTGTCTAGGTAGGCCATCACCTGAACCCCTTTGAGGCGTAGTTGTCAAACAACTGCATTTGCAAGCTTTGTGAATATTCTCGGTGCAATATTTAAACCGAAGGGCATGGCTTTGAAAACATATTTTCTTTTCTGGAGCTTGAACCCTAGGTAGGGGGAAAACTGACGGTTGATTAGCACATGCCAGTACGCATCCGTCATGTCTATGGAGACTGTAAATGCCTTTTTGGGTGGAAGGGTCTTTATGTGCCTAAGCGTCAGCATTCTGAACTTGTAGTTCACAATGAACTTGTCGAGGGGTGATAAGTCCAGAATGACTCTGTGCTTTTCCGAATCCTTCTTCGGAACACAGAATAGCCTTCCTTGGAATTTGATGGACTTTGCTTTCCTTATCACTCTCTTGTCCAGTAGTTCCTGAACGTATTCTTCCAGAACTGGGGTTGAAGGTTGGAAGAATTGAGGAAAGCTTGGTGGAGTTGAGTTCCAACCCCAACCCAGTCCTATCTTGATCAGGCTGTGGGCCCAAGGATCGAAGGTCCACCAATCATGAAAGTGTAGAAGTCTCCCTCCTACCGGCAGTATCTCACTTTGAGTGCTGGGTGGAAGACTTTCCACCTTGGTCACGACCAACTCTGTTGCCTCTTCCTCTGAAGGGGTGCCTAGAAGAGCCTCGAAAGGATCCCCTAAACTTTGGCTAAGTAGAAGCCGACTGCCTTTCGTAAGCTGGGGTAAAAACTGGTGACTGAGTCGCCAGTGTTTGGGGCACCAGTTGAAAGGTGGTGGTAGGTTGTGCCACCGCCTGGGACACCATGGCCACAGGAAGCTGTTGCTGTCTTGGCTGAGAGGGCAAGCGAGGCTGCTTCGCCTTATTCTTCGGCTGGGGACCCCCATCAGCGGAAAAATTTCTCTTGGAGGATAAGCCCCATTTAGAGAGGAGATTCCTATTCTCCAAAGCAGCCTTGTCTACGACCTCCTTAACCACATCACTAGGAAAGAGGTCTTTTCCCCAGATATTAGAAGCTATCAGCTTCCTAGGTTCGTGTTTTACGGAGACGGAAGCAAACACAAACTCCCTACAAGCCGTCCTGGCTCTGATAAAATTGTATAGGTCCTTTGTTACTGTAGCCAAGTGAGCCTTGGCAAAGACCATATACATATCTGGGGTATCAGGAATGCTAGCCATCGTTTCTAGCCCTGTTTGTAGAGACATGGACGCTGCCAAGCGTTCCTTTGTCTCATGTTCTCTCTTCAGGAGAAACTCTGACAGCTTTGGGAGGTCCTTGTTGAACTGACGTCCAGCGATATCGGCCTCCAGCTTCCCAACTGAGAAGGTAACATGAACGTCCTTCCAGTCTTTGTCATCTGAAGGGAAAGCAAGGGAGAAAGGCTTGCTCTCTTCCAGTGTGGGGCAGGGCTTCCCTGCCCTCACTGCCTTCAGAGCTGCTTTAAACCCTTTATCCATAAAGGGGAAAGCACGTTGAGGGTCAGCAATGAACGACGGATGTTTTTTGCTTAACGCCGGCACCTTTGAGCTAGTGAATGCCCTCTCTTTTAGTTTTGTCGAAAACATAGCTTGTGCTTTAGCGAGCTCAAGGACAATTACTTCCTTTGGCTCCGTCTCTTCTTTGGATGCCGGTACAGTTCTGAGCCGGACATAACAATCCGGGTAGGACGCCCTGCTCGGCCAGAACTCGACTTCCTCCACTGGGACGGTACCCAGTTTCTCAGAGAGGAAAATCTTGCCTGCTGACATAGGCATGTGCTCCACATACCTCCACGGGTTAACCTCGGAGAACACAGGGAGATGCTTCACATTTAGTTTCTTCGGGGCTAACCGCGAGGAAACTAGCTGTTCCATCTCTGACCGGAAAGTAGTCTCTTTCTCGGAAGACCGCTTCTGCAAGTCATATACCATCGACATCAGAGATTGCAGAGTGGTAGTAATTGCCCCCAGATGAGGCGGTTGCGAAGAGGTTGAGGGTGCTGGTTCAGCCACAGCTGCTGAAGAGACCGACACCGCTTCAGCATTCTCAACCTCATTAGTAGGAGGAACAACTGCCTCCTTAACCAAATTGTCACACACAGTACATACCTCTGGGTCCCAGTACTTGAGGGCCCCTTTGGTGACAGAACAGCGGGCGTGAGACCTACACATACCATGTCTGTAGAAGTCCTTGCTGCGGACCCTACAAAAGTTGTTCCCGCACTCGGGATGCTCCTCCTGTAAAGAAAAGAAAAGCAAATGAGTTTTCTGTGAAATTCTGAGATTTCAACATAATAACATTTATTATATTTAGCTTGGATAGGGTAAGCTATAGAGTAGGAAAGACACCTACATGTGTTTCCCGTCCAGCCATTTGTTATGACTCCCTCCCATATTGAACCATGAAATTCACAAAGAATTAAATAACAGAGGGAATATCCAATATACAGAGTGTCTTCTTGACACATCCTCTTATAATGTTCAATACAGTGGATAAATTTAATGGGCATAACCATTAAAATAAGAGAGAATCAGCTCTCTATATGATGGTCTCACAAATGGCTGCTCAAGAACCACTTGTAGGTTGGAAAAATTTTACAATTTTTTTCTGGATACAGCAGTTGCCGACGGCAGTATGCCGCCGACACTGCCGGCCCCGCCGACGCCGTCGGCACGTAGGGCCAGTTGGTATATGCTGGTAGGCAGGCGTCTGCAGAGCCTGCCGGCAACTACCGCTAATAAAATATTAATATAGTGACGACCTGCCGACACTGTCGGCATGATGGGCTAATCAGCATATGCCAGCAGGCCGGCATCTGCCGGGCCTGCCGACCACAGCTGGCTGATAATTATAACATTATGGGTGGAAGGCATAGGCCAGCTGCCGACAAGCTACTCAGTTGCCGGCAGACAGGCCTACCGAGAGATTACAGCGAACTGTTAGCCTAACCAACCCAAATGGTCGGCAGTACTATAGACCATGATACCCAGTAAAAGAAAAAGATAAGGATAGAAGACGGCAAAGGATCAGCTATGTTGTCTACATCCTGAAAGAGAGTGCCAGTGGAAGAGGGAAATCAAATTGGGCTTCCACTCAACCATATCTCATCTTAAGGGATATGGAAGGCAGTCCAAGGGAGGACTCTAAGGAACACTCAAAGATATGAGGTTAACTCCCAATAACCTAACCAGGCACTGACAGAAAAACTCATGCCAGGTCTACATACGTCCAGAGGAGCCTATGTAGAACCGCAGACATAAGGGTGTTAGATCACTCAACACGAAAGAGATAGCGGGGAAGGGGTGAATAGTCCATAAGTAAAGCAATACCCTAAGGTATTGCTTAACCTGAAGGATTTTGTCCTCATATAAGCCTCAACTAGGGGAAGTCAATTCCCCATGTTGGGTTAGGCAATGAGAGAACGTCCGAAAACGAACTCATGAGAATAGAATCTCGTACCAGGAATAAAAACAAGGAAGAAACTTATCCTCCCGTTAAGAACCCCCAATACAGGACTGTCTGCTAGACCATAAAGAGGGAATTGTGAAACAATAACCTCTACAAGATCTAGGGAGGCTAGCCTCCTGAACAGCAACTAGCCCTACTGGAATACCGACAAGCTACTCAGTTGCCGGTATAAATCCAGGTAGCCAGATGCCTAACACAGACTTACTATGATGTCCCGTCCCCAACTCCAAACTCAATGCTGACAAGCTACTCAGTTGCCAGCTCAGAGAAAAGGAGAGGGCAACGAAACGCCCCAGAAAATTTACCCAACCACAGGTTACAGTAAATTAACTGAGGATAGCCTAGGCTAATCAGAGGGAAAGGGAATTACTATTAATTCTCATAGAGGAAAATGAGATATCTATCTCCCCCCCCCAAAGACAATATAAGAGTAATGGGGACTTATAAAGTATACTAAAGCACTAAAGCTATTAAGCTAGAGAGCTTAGAGAAACGTTCTACGTAACTCCAATATACTATTATGGAAGAGGAAAGGAGACAGTAATATCTTATTTGTATAAAATATTGCCTGAGCTTCAATACAACTTTACCAGGAAGGTTATATTATGCATGAGGTGTGAAAGTGCCTAGGCTAGAAGCCTAGCACTCGTGAGGCTCGAAATTATAGCCAAATTCACGACAACAATGATATAATATAAAAATCCCTAGCTAAAACACTAAATAGCTAAAGTTATTAAAGCAACAATGCCGGGAATATCGTTCTTGCTAACTAAATGAACAAAAGAACGATCGCGTCATGACACCATCCGGCCGGCAGCACCTCTTATTACGTTAATTACGATATCAATCGGAAAGCAAAACTGGCAAGAGCTTACATTTACACAATTCAAAGATATTACTTAACTTTCCAGAAGCTGATGAAGCTGGGGAATCCCTAATAATGAGAAAAAGCTTCGAAAATACCGAGATAACACAGGGAAAATACTGGTCAGCAAAGCTACAAACGAAAGAATGGTTTGGTGGCGCCGTGCAGTGGTGATTGGCCGAACTATTTACAGTACGTTAGGAAAGTCGAGATGTTTTACCTCTTTAATGACTCTGTTATTTCTCTTGCCACTTTCCCTCTCGAAGTGAAAGGCTATTCGGGGTGTAAAAAGCTATGAGATGTGTCAAGATACATCCTTACGCGATATCCCTTGGAGAAATTTAAGGGATACTCGCTCCAGGAGTTAGAATTCTGGATACCTTTGGTAAATTCTTTGGGATATATCACTGTAGTCACTTACAACTTAGGAAGCTACTAATGAAGGAACTTCCATCAGCACGACATGGCCTAAGCCCAAAAATATATATATATAAAAAAACGCTACAAGTGGTAAGACGCACTCTTCAATTAGCAAAGCAATTTTGAAAAAAAAAAATAATTAAGGATTTTACAAGCTATCTTAGCAACAATTCTTAGTCAGCGACTCTAGTGAGATTTTTGTCTTGGAACAGTAGATTTTCATATAATGGGTGTATTGTGGAATGTTTAAGTTATTATTAATTAGGTGCCCGCTGGTTATCCCAATTTTATTGCATATGCATTTAAGAAAGCACTAAACCAGTTCTATTTCCCACTAAAACTACACGTTTAGTGTTTGGTGTTTCAAGTGGTAATTAAATAGGAGCAGTGTTGCCAAATGTTCTAAAAAAATTTGGCTAAGAAGTGAAATTCCGATAATATTGTCCAAATTCCTCATGCACATTTTTACACAAACGTAATTTTTGATTAATGAAGTCTCTAAAAATTCCTCTAGGTGGAATACTTTCTCTTTTGTATGTGACTAGATCTAGTTACTTTTCTGCTAACCTGGTGACACTGCACTCAACTAACGGTGAGATGTTTTTGCCAAGGACGTATTCAGCAACTGTCTTTTTTTTTTTTTTCATTTTGGAACTCAGTCAAGAAAGTCATTATCAGAATATTGCTTTTAAACAAAATATCAACAAAATAAGAGAAAATAGATATACACTGTATAATAACAATTATTATGTCATAGCGTCGTCTGCTAGGAGACCATTAGTTGGCATGTTAGCTTGAAGGGGGTTGGACAGTCAGCTGATCACCAGGAGAAACAAATAACTTGCTACTGTACTACATTAAACGAAGTTCAATATAAAAATGAATTTATAAATATTTGTTATCTTCTTCTTTTTCTTCTTCCTCTTCTTCTTCTTCTTCTTCTTCTTCTTCTTCTTCTTTTTATTATTATTATTAATTTTGTTGTTGTTGATGTTGTTGTTCCTTTAAGAATAAGATATTAAATATAATAGTAACGTCGTAACATATATGGTAAGACTTAAAACAAAGTCGTCATAGAAGGAAGACTTGGAAAGAAACTCGACAGGTCTTCAAAACTCTTCCTCACTCACAATTCTTCCCTACTCAGCATTTCCTCGAGTCTTATTTAGGCTCCAAATCTTTCTCATAATTTTAGCATTTGTCAAATAACTTTTGCATCGTTTCGTCCATAATGAATTCTTCCTCAGTATATAATTGCAATGAATATTTCTCTCTCTCTCTCTCTCTCTCTCTCTCTCTCTCTCTCTCTCTCTCTCTCTCTCTCTCTCTCTCTCTCTCATATGCACATAAAACAGATTTTGAGCACAGCGAAAAATCTATTTTTGGGTGAGATGGCCATGTCGTCCTGATGGAAGTTCCTAAAGGGTAGCTTCCTTGGGTATATATAACTACGACGATATTCCCAGAGAATTTACCTTAAGGTACCCAGAATTCTAACTCCTGGAGCGAATATCCCTAATAAAAGAACCAGGGATATCGCGAAATATCAGAGGACGTATTCTTGACACACCACATAGCAATCTGCACCCCGAACAGAGTTAACACTTCGAAGGGGTCAATTGGCAAGAAAACGAAAAATGAGAAAGAAAGGAGAGCCGCTCGCAAGGTATCTCTTCTCTCCCGTTTCGTAAGCGTGCATTGCGCCGCTCACGGCGCCATCTGTATTCCTTGTAGCGTTACACAAGGTGCTACAGATACTGTATGTAGGGAGGGGACCTACAGCCCTTTTTAGAAGAGACGGGAAGGCGGGTCCATCAGGACGACATGGCCATCTCACCCAAAAATACGGATTTTGTATATATACAAAATCCGTTTTTTGGGGCTCAAGCCATGTCGTCCTGATGGAAGTATACCAGAGCATTACTGTATCTGGGGATTCTCAAAACGTGCCGTACTCACCGAAGGTATTTTCCGGCCAACTAGACCTAGAGACCTAAGATGTTACCGTCATACATCTTTTCAACTAACCATAGACCATTTTAGTGCTTCCTGCCCCCTACAGGGAAGAGTCATACTAGACTCTGGAAAAGTATGGAAGAGTACATATACCTATGTATGGATAACAGACAGCCAATATAGTGGTCTCACCCTATATCATGTAAAGCATAGTTTGTAAAGAACCACTGAGTCAATATGAAATATCGACCAGTTCCCCGTTCATTACTGGATTGGACAAAGGTTTATATCCGGGTAGGAGGAAAACTTGCATATCCGCCACCGCCCCTTTAGGGCATGGAGTCCTCCCGCTAGGGGAAAGCATAAACCAATGCAAAAATGCTTGCATAAAGCAATAATCTATTAGAATTAACCTAGATAAATATACATAGTAAACGTAATGCTAAATCATTTCAAGTAAAATGACACTGGCGAAGGAGAAGCAAGGTTCACAAGAACTAGTTTATTGACAAACAATAAAGTAAAACAGGTTAAACAACAATTATACATATATAAAAGGAGGATAACCATTAAATAAGCATAAGCATGATAGTAAACAGAAAAATTGTTTATCTGAAAGAAAAACATTAGCGCCACTTTTAACATACCGAGGTATCAAAATCATAAAACTTTGTATTACTAATCAGTTACATTAGCGTTGGAAAAGCTGGGCACACATGTCTGCACTTATGCTAGGTTCACCTTTGAATATGGAACAGTCAATATGGGCACCCCAGTGCCCTAACACTTAGTTTGTAGAACAGTTCGTAACTACACATTCACCCCGGAATTAATCGTCCCAATTAAATCCACTTTTCCTCGCAGAGTTAAACAGCTGGGTTAACGACACTACCCACTGCTACCACAGACCTCTTCAGTTGCTCCACTTACTTCGCATAGTGACGAAAGAAAACTCTGGAAGACTTCCAGCCAGTGTATGAGCGAAAATGTTCGAAATCCATACTATTAAAAAAATTTAAGGATGAGGCAACTTTCCTCGGATCGTGACCTGCGGGTGTACTATCTGGATCCGCTCTGCGAATAAAATAGGTGATTTTCGCCCTAAGTTGTTTCAGTGATAAATTTGAGCCTGATGTTTCTCCCCTGAATAATTGACCACCCCTAAAGTCTGGAGTTCTACGAAGATAGACCTTTAGGCATTCCACTAGACATAGAGATGCATCTTCTTTTAGAGGGCAGATTCTCCAGGGACCCCACCTGTTGGTGGGTAACTCGTTCTTGGCGAGAAACGTAGGATCCGGAAACAGGTCCAGTTCTCCACCATACAAGAACTGAACACGACCTTCCTCTCTCGAGAGGGCTACAATTTCACTAACCCTGGCCCCCAACGCGACTGCAAACAGGAAAATAACTTTTTGGGTCAAATCATTTAAAGCACACTCCTCATAGTTCAACAGCGAAGCGAAATGAAGAACTTTATCTAAAGACCATGAAATGGGCTTTGGAGGTGCTGATGGTCTGAGCCTAGCTCAGGCATTTGGAATTTTATAAAAAATATCGTTAGAGAGGTCGACCTGGAAGGCATATGAATTAGTTCTTGTCAAAGCAGATTTACACGTTGATATTGTGTTGGCTGCTAACCCTTGACCATGAAGGTGGATGAAGAAAGATAAGCAGAAGTCCGTCGAGATCTTTTTGCGGATTCTTCGCCTTGACAATGGCGACCCATTTTCTCCATGATGACTCATATTGCATTCTAGTAGATTTGCACTTATATTCCTCTAGGAAGTCTATACTGTCTTTCGAAATCCCGAAACGTTTTCTCACTGCGAGGGAGAGAAAATCATGAGCTGCAGGTTCCGGGTTTTCTGTGATGAAGCGCAGACAGTCGACTTCTGAACTCGCTGGGTCAGAGCTGGATCTGGTAGCGGTAGACACTTCAGCCGTAGTTCCAATGACAGAGGGAACCACATACTGTTCGGCCACTTGTGAACCACTATTGCTGCTACTCCTTTGAAAGATCTCAGTTTGTTGAGGACCCTCAATAGAAGGTTGTGAGGAGGGAACAGGTAAATCCTGGACCATCTGTTCCAGTCGAGGCATATCGCGTCCACTGCTTCCGCCAAGGGATCCTCGTACGGGGACACGTAAAGGGGTAACTTCTTGTTGTCTTTCGTCGCAAAGAGGTCTATCTGCAGTTCTGGGACTTGACTCAAGATGAAGGAGAATGATCCTGCGTCTAGTGACCATTCCAACTCTATCGGTGTGATCCTGGATAGAGCGTCCGCTGTCACATTGCGGACTCCTTGAAGGTGAACTGCCGACAGGTACCACTTCTTTTTTTCCGCCAGTCAAATGAATGCCAACATCACCTGGTTGAGAGGTGGTGACCTCGATCCTTGTCGATTCAAGCATCCCACAATAACCTCGCTGTCCAGTACCAACCTTAAGTGGATCGAGTGACGAGGGGAGACTTTCTTCAAGGTAAGGAGTACTACCATAGCTTCCAGAAAGTTTATGTGAAATGTCTTAAATAGATTGGACCAAGTTCCTTGGGTCTTCTTCCGATGAGAATGACCTCCCCACCCCTCCTTCGAGGCGTCTGTGTGAATAGTCAACGAGAGGGGGGGGGGGGGGGCGGCTGAAGAAGCACCGACTTCTTTAGTTGCCTGACTTGGGACCAAGGCCTGAGAAGCATACGTAGGCGAAGCGGTACTGGTCTTATCAGATCTCTTCGCGTGTTTGATGCATAACTTCTCCAAACTCCGGTTGCATCCTTTAGCTGTGCTCTTAGCACCGAGTCTGTTAATGAGGCAAACTGGAGAGAACCCAGCACTCTCTACTGTTCGCATCTTGATATCCTTTCAGAATCCAGAAGTCTCTTGACAGAACCAGCTATCTCCTTCCTCTTCTTCGCCGGGATGGAGAGTTGGTGTGACACTAGGTCCCAGTGGATTCCCAACCACCGGAACTTTTAAGATAGAGAAAGTCGAGACTTTTTTCTGTTGATCTTGAAGCCTAGATGCTCTAAGAACTGGATCACCTGTAGGGAAGCTTGCAAACATTCTGTCTTGGATGCTGCCCACACCAGCCAGTCGTCCAGGTAGGCTACCACCTGGATTCCCTTTAGGCGTAATTGTTTAAGAGCTACGCTCGCAAGCTTCGTGAAGATCCTTGGGGCTATATTTTGCCCGAATGGCATGGCTGTGAAGGCGTAGAGTCTTCGCTGTAGCTTGAACCCTAGGTAGGGGTAGAGTTGACTATTGATTGGAACGTGCCAATAGGCGTCTGACAAATCTATGAAGACAGTATATGCCCTCTTGGGCAGTAAGGTCCTTATGTGTTGCAGTGTTAGCATCTTGAACTTGCAGTTCACTATGAACTTGTTGAGTGGCGACACGTCCAGAATGACTCTGAGTTTTTCTGAGTCCTTCTTGGGAACACAAAACAGCCTCCCTTGGAATTTAATGGACTTTACCCTTCGGATTACTCTTTTCTCCAACAGTTCTTGAATGTACTCCTCCAGAACGGGGGAGGAGTGTTGGAAAAATCGAGGGCACAGGGGTGGAGTGCTATACCAGCTCCAACCCAGTCCATTCTTGAGTAGGCTGTGGGCCCAGGGCTCAAAGGTCCACCGATCTCGAAAATTCTGAAGTCTCCCTCCTACTGGTATCATCTCACTTTGGCTACTGTTGCCCTGAGGTCTTGCCTCCTTGACCGCGACCACCCCTGAATCCCCTCCCCCTTGAGGGGCGTCTAAACGAACCTCTGGCTACTCCTTTAGGCTTCTCTCGAAAGGTAGTTGACTGCCCTTCGAACGCTGGGTTAAATGCCAGAGACTGCGTCGACATGGCTTGGGGTACCCACTGGTACGTGGTCGGGGTTTGTGCCACCATCTGGGGCACTGTAGGCATAGGAAGTTGTTGCTGCTGCTGCTGTCTGAATGGCTTGGCTGGCCGAGAGGGTAGCCTAGTCTTCTTAGTCTTCCTCTTTGGTTGGGGACCCTCATCCGGGAAGACTTTCTCATGAGAGGTAGGCCCCACTTCTGGAGAAGGTTTCTATTCTCCGTGGCGGCCTTATCTACAACCTCCTTGACCGCTTCACTAGGGAAGAGGTCTTTGCCCCAAATGCTGGAGGAGATTAGCTTCCTTGGCTCGTGCCTCACCGCAGCCGAGGCGAACATAAACTCCCTACAAACCCTCCTAGCTCTGACGAAGCTATAAAGGTCCTTTGTCACTGTGGCTAGGTGTACCTTAGCCACTACCATAAACATTTCATGGACCTTCGGGTCACTTGCCATGTCTCTAGAGTTGTTTGATGAGACATTGAGGCAGCAAGTCTTTCTTTTGTCTTAAGCTCCCTGCACAAAAGAAAGTCAGACAGCTTGGGGAGGTTCTCACCGAACTGACGTCCGGCAATATCAGCCTCCAACTTCCCGACTGAGAAGGTAAGATGGACGTCCTTCCAGTCCTTATGGTCCATGGGTACGGCCAAAGACAGAGGTTTACACTCCTCCAAGGAGGGGCATGGCTTACCTGCCTCGATTGCTTTCAGCACAGCCATAAACCCTTTCTGCATAAAGGGGAAGGCTCTAGAAGGAGAGAACACAAAGGAAGGGTACTTCTTACTCAAACCAGGTACCTTTGAGTTTGTGAAGCCCCTCTCTTTCATCAAGCTTGACAGTAAAGCTTGAGCCTTAGCGTGGTCCAAAACTATGACCTCCTTCGGCTCCGTTTCTTCCTTTGAGGCTGGTTCCTTCCTTAGACGGACATAACAGTCCGGATACGACTCCTTGCTGGACCAGAATTCCACCTCCTCAAGGGGAACTGAGCCCAACTTCTCTGAAATGACGATTTTTCCCGTCGTCATAGGCATGTGCTCGGCATGCCTCCAAGGGTTGGCCTCTGAGCACCAGGGAAGGTCTTTCCCGCTAAGCTTCTTCTGGGGCCCACGTGATGCTGCAAGTCTCCACATCTCCAGCTTCATTGCAGCAGCCTTCTCACTATTTTCCCTCTGCATCTGTTGGATCATTCCAACGATGGAGGAAAGGGTCTTTCCCAGCTCATCTGGGAGAAAGGACGATGTTGAGGGAATAGGTTCAGGGGCCTGAACCGGAGTAGCCGACTCCTTGTAGAACTCTTCCTCTTCATTGTCTGGAGCCTGCTCTTCTTTCTGGTCTTCTGCCAGAAGGTCTTCTTCCAAATGCTCGGACACCTCCGACATCCTATCGTCCAATTAGATGTCCTGCAGGGCGACCGCGACTTTAGCATCCACCGGGATCTGAACCACCGGCAGAACCTCGGTGTGTTTCTATTGCCGGCCGGCAGCTTAACATCAACAGCACCCGGCTGCCGGCCACCAATCGTAGCGGCCGGCAGAAAAATGGTGTGATATATAGCTGGCCGGCAAAGGTATACAACCAATGCCTGCCAGCAGCAAAAGAACCAGAGAACTCCGACTGTCCGGCTTCTGGCCACTTAGGCCAGCAGGCGGGCTAGGGTACAAACACTAAAAGAAAAACAGAATGGATGCCGGGATAAGAGACTGTACTGCCTCATAGCCCGGCAACCCGAAAGAGTGCATATAAGGAAGGGGAGAATATAACTTCAGGCTTCCTGACCAATGCCATCTGGCTCTACAGACAAACATGGATGAGAGACCAAGGGAGGTCCGGGCAGCACTCAAAGCAGAAGACCCTTGCCGGCCGGCACGCACTGACGGCCGGCAAGGGACTGAGTCAACCCCACATCCTAACCTATGTTAGGTACAGATGTAGAATGACGGACAGGGATGCAATGGCTAGGCCATCACTAAGGAAAGAGGGGGAAAGGGGGAAGAGGGTCCTGCCAACCTTGCTCTAATAATGAATCACCCGCAGCCAAGAAAACTCATCTTACCCTAGGGGCGATCCGAGGAGGGAGGCCAGCAATACTTGCCAACTCCCTCGGAACCAAAGCAAGGAAGGCGTTGTTATTCACAGAAAAGAGGATCTCATCCTCCACACCGAGAACAACAACACTGGATTAGTCTG
>NC_090734.1:1457140-1474640 GCF_036898095.1 Palaemon carinicauda | reverse complement strand
TGTCTGTATACACAGTAGATAGATAGATAAACAGGTATATACGTGCAAATATTTATATATGTATCTCTGAATGTCTAAATGTTCATATACATATGTGTACACACACATACATACATATATATATATATATATATATATATATATATATATATATATATATATATATATATATATATATATATATATATATATATATGTATATACCAAAAGGTTAGTGCTTTTTCGTTTCCTTGAAAGCTATTATCAGTGAGTCCGCATGATGAGAAAATTTAGTGAAAAACAGGCACAAATTAATGATGTTTCGTCATTCTCAGTCTCTCAGCCTTAGGCTGTATCCACACTCATACCAGCTATGCCTTCAGCTCAGAGAGCTAAAGTACCTGGCGTTGATGGCCTCATTAGAATCAATGTGTTAGAAATTCAAGCTCCATCTAGGTCTTGTCTGCACCTGCTAAATTACAGTTTGTATGGATAACCTTTGGTTCCTTTCTGAGCTATGACGAAATCTCTAAAAATAAGGAATTTCTTAGCATTTGTGGCCTTCTGCTGATGGTTTTTTTTTTTAATCATTGCCAGGTGACTGTTGTGTGTGCAACTTTTCTCCCAATTCCCAACACTCCCCAGAGAAATCCTTATTCATCAGAATTTTACTCATAGATATTTAGCTATAAATTCGTGCATTGCAAGGCCTGATTCTGAGGAATGTGATAAATACTTATTCCGGACCCTCCGTTCCCTATACTTTCTACAGGTAATACCAGGCCATCTCCTCCACCAAATGCATTGTAAAAGGCATGAGGCCAACAACCTCACCCAAACAAGAAAGGTTCATAAAGCTGACAGAATTATAATAATTAGAGAAAGACTCACAACCAGCTCCTAGTCATCATCTCATTTCCTCATCAGTGCGGAGGAGGCGAAAAGACTTTGAGTTACTTACACAGTGTTTTCCACAACGTGTATAGAAACACATGTAGGATTGTTCAATGTTAGCTTCTGGAATAATTCATACATAACCTCAGGGTATTGTGGCAAGATTCCTCTCGCCATCTCTCGATTGCTGGGTGTATAGAGATACGCAGTTGAATGAAATCGTTCACTCACAGAGCCAAATACCAGACATTTCCTCCACATCCATTCTGACACTGGATATCACAAAAACAGGCAACTAAATATATTAAGGAAAAGCATTACCACCCGGTGGCCGCTGAGGGCAAAACGTTTCGTGTAAACGATTTCAGCGTTAAACGAGCAGTGGCCGCAGTGGATAAAAACGCCATTTGTGAACCTTCCCTAATGTGTTAGTTGGGTGACTTCTTGTACTGCGCTCCTTACTTATCTGTCCAACCTTTTTAGAATGCATCGTTTGGGCGAGATTATTGAGGCTCTAGAAATGTAGAATGGTTACCCGAATGCAATTGTATGTAGTTACGAAGATAATCTCCAGAAATTACAACACTCACTAGTTTGAGTTGGCTTCTGAAGGTAGTCTCTGGATTTAACAACTCTTTAATTTGAGTGAGCTTCTCATCCCAAATCTAAGATTACAGCTCCTTTTTGGTTATGTAGAATTCTGGTACCTCAGTCCGATATTTGAGACAATTCATAACGTAAAGTGATTTGGATTTACCACCTAATCTCTTTCTTATATAATCGTTATATTTAACAACAATATTAGGCTATTATTATTATTACATTCTAAGCTACAACTCTGGTGGGAAAAACACGATGCTATAAGGCCTATAAGGGCTCCAACAAGGAAAAATAGCCGATTGGGGATAGGAAGTAAGGAAACAGAGAGAATAGTGTGCCCGAGTATACCACCAAGCATATTAGAATGGTGAACTTAAAACATTCAAACACCAGATGCCAGTTATCAAGAAAATGTGGACTTGTTCTCGTTCTTTTTAAATGCTCCACTTGGCAGGACTTTTCAGGAGTTTCGTATTACAGATGTTATGGATATTATGAATGAATTGACCGATTTACCGCCAACAATTTACGAAAGAGATTATTGTGAAATTTCTTCCACAACTTCTGAAAAGAAATAAACTGAACAGATCATAAGATATGCAAATACTTTTATCATTAGAGTTTTGGAAACTTTGTGACTAGGCACTTCTTTCTATTAGTTTCTTCAGAGGTAAAGAAAGACACGAGTGGAGGAATGAGAAAATATTTCATTTTCACCATAAGCTTGGGGTTTTATTGTTAATTTTTTGGCAACCCACATACACACACACACACACACACACACACACACACAAATATATATATATATATATATATATATATATATATATATATATATATATATATATATATATATATATATATATATATATATATATATATATATATATATATATATATATATATATATGTAAGCAGAAAGTAAGTACCCAAATAACTAACTTGCATTTCGATGATCATAACAATGAAGAATTGTTTCCATGGACAACACCTAGCCTATCACTATCTTGCTTCTCACATAATTTCAAGAGATAAAACCAAGGAAAGATAGGGTAATGCTGTAGACCAGGGGTTCTCCACCTGGGGTACATTTACATTTATACTCCCAACCAGCATCATCCGTCTCCCTAGTTTTAATCTTACTCATTTGTTTCTATCAAATCCTCGCGAGACACTTCCATAACCTCCAAGCTATCGAATCACATTGTTTGATTCAATTAATCTCCAGTTGCACTTTTCTTTCAACTATTTAACTATCATTTACAACATAAGATGTTCCTCCTTTCAGTACCATTTTGCATTCATATAACTTTAAAACTAAATGTTATTCCTTACTATTTTTAATGTGAAGAAAATATTTAATAACATTCTTTTTTCTAGTCCATGAATATAAAAAATTTAGGACACTTTCCGAATACAGATAATTAAGCTACTATATATTGCGCAATCAAAGCTACGGTATTCGAAAGGGTAAAGTTATTTTCCTTCACAAATATTAAAAAGACCTCTTCTCCCCGTTCCAGTCATTAGTCCTATATGACATGAGTGCATTAAATATATTTCTGTCAATGAGAATAATTGAAGAAGGGAATTAAGAGAAATAAGGGGACATGATTCAAATAAAGTTGCAAAATGTAAATTGAATTTTGCTCGTTTCACGCAATTCAACATTCATAAACAAATCACGGATGGTCAAGCAAGGACCCATTTAAGGGCAACCCAATTAAAATTGAGCTTTCAATAACGGGAGTCTAATGAACAGGTTTCTTTCAAAAGATTTATTATATATTCATAATCTGATTGAAATGAAAATAACTATGAATTTTACTTTTTTTTTTTTTATTTATTTCGATTATGTAAAGGCTTCAGAAATGGTTGATTCTTATATCTAAATTTTTTTAGCAAGGAAATCTAGATGAAAAGTCTAAACTTTGAAAGGTATTAAGTTGGCCAGGGCACCAGCTACCTATTGACATACTACCGCTAGACAGTTACGGGGTCCTTTGACTGGCCAGACAGTATTACATTGGGTCCTTTTCTTTGGTTACGGTTCATTTTCCTTTTGGCTACACATACACAGAATAGTCTGGCATATTCTTTACATATTATCCTCTATCCTAACAACACTAAAATTACCAAACAATTCCTCTTTTCTCAAAAGATTAACTACTGCACTGTAAATGATCAGTGGCAACTTTCCTCTTGGTAAGGGTAGAAGAGACTATTCAGCTATGGTAAATAGCTCTTCTAGGAGGACAACTCCAAAATCAAGCCATTGTCCTCTAGTCGTGGGTAGTGCCATAGGTTCTGTACCATGGTCTTCCACTGTCTTGGATTAGAGTTATCTTGCTTGAGGGTACACTCGGGCACACTATTCTATCTTATTTCTCTTTCTCTTGTTTTGTTAAAGTTTTAATAGTTATATGCGAAATATTTATTTTATTGTCGTTACTCATCTTAAAATGTTACTGTTTTTAAGATATTTTATTTTTCCTTGTTTCCTTTCTTTACTTGACTATTTTGCCTGTTGGAACCCCTGGGCTTATAGCATCCTGCTTTTCCAACTAGGGTTGAAGCTTAGGAAGTAATGGTAATGATAATAATAATAATAATAATAAACATAATAATAAACATATTAATAATAATAATAACAATAATGATAATAATGATAAATGGTAGACGCCTACCAAGGAAAAACTAACAATGTAGGACATTCAAAGTAGTAAAATCTTGTAAACTAACATTGCCAAGCAAAGAAAACTCTAGTCTAGACATTTCAAGCATAAATAATTATTATAAGACCAACAATTTGCAACTAACAAAAACTCAACAAACCCCTTTTTGGCAAAGGAACCATTTGCAAACTATAAAAGCATTCATGATTCCTACACTTTTTTTTCGCATTTTCTAGCAAATATAACTAGTAACTTATGATATTGTCCCATACACCATCCAAAACCACTAAGAGAATGATAAACCCATATTCTACCAAGTGCTCTCTGATACAAGAAACGCTTCCATAAGGCCAATATCACTTATTACATCACCACTTGCACTCACTTCACAGCCAGGACAACGTTGACAATGCTTTCAGAAGTTCCAAGTTATTATTATTATTATTATTATTATTATTATTATTATTATTATTATTATTATTATTATTATTATTATTATTATTATTATTATTATTATTATTCTTGGTAATATATATAAAATCAAGACTTTCTTGGGAATATTTCTAAAGATATACATCTTAGACAAACAAAAATTCATAATTGTTTAGGCTTTGCACAGTACAATAGTCTCTTAAGTGTTACCTAGTAGACAGAAAATAAAAGCAGTGCACATTTTGTGAAGAAAACCAAAATTATAACTGTTTTTTCCAAATAATTAAGCACCTCTTATAAAGATTATGGTGATTCCTTTTATAACAAATTTTACAGAATAGGATAGACTTTAGTCAATATCAGTGTGATTATTTCGTAGTACAATACACTCCCGAAAACCAGGAATATATTAATCAAACTGAAAGCAAATGTCTGTGGTCTTTTTCCTTTAATGCCAGCAATGATAATGGATAATGGCGGAGAAAACAGGAAACACTGACTATATCGTTGATTAACGGCAACACTGAAATTGGGATGCTGATTTTACCTCATTGTCAATAACTCAGTTGGGAAGAGTTAGCAGACTTTCCTTACTAAGAGGGGATGGCCCTCTCACAGATAGAAACTGTTAGGTCTTTCTACTTGAACAACTTCCTTAGCAAGAGTGGATGGCCCTCTCACAGAGAGAAACTGCTAGGTCTTTCTATGTGAACAACTTCCTTAGCAGAATGGGATGGCCCTCTCACAGATAGAAACTGTTAGGTCTTTCTATGTGAACCTCTTCCTTAGCAAGAGGGTATTGGCCTTCTCACAGATAGAAACTGTTAGGTTTTTCTATGTGAACAGCTTCCTTAGCAAGAGGGACTGGTCCTCTCACAGATAGAAACTGCTAGATCTTTCTATGTGAACAACTTCCATAGCAAGAGGGAATGACTCTCTCTCAGATACAAACTGATAGGTCTCTCTATGTGAACAGCTTCCTTAGCAAGAGGGGATAACCCTCTCACAGCCAGAAACTGCTAGGTCTTTCTATGAGAATAACTTCTATAGCAAAAGAAGATGACCCTCTCATAGATATAAACTGATTGGTCTTTCTATTCGAACAACATCCTTAACAAGAGAGGTGACCCTCTCACAGATGGAAACTGGTAGGTCTTTGTATGTGAACAGCTCCTTAGCAGGAGTGGATGGCCCTCTCACAGAGAGAAACTGCTAGATTATTCTATGTGAAAAACTTCCTTAGCAAAAGTGGATGGCTCTCTTACAGAAAAAAAAAATTGCTAGGCCTTTCTATGTGAACAACTCCATTAGCAAGAGGGGAGGGCCCTCTCACAGAGAGAAACTGCTAGGTCTTTCTATGTGAACAACTTCCTTAGCAGAAGGGGATGGCCCTCTCACAGATAGAAACTGTTAGGTCTTTCTATGTGAACCTCTTCCTTAGCAAGAGGGTATTGGCCTTCTCACAGATAGAAACTGTTAGGTTTTTCTATGTGAACAGCTTCCTTAGCAAGAAGGGATGGCCCTCTCACAGAGAAAAACTGATTGGTCATTGTATGTGAACAACTTCCGTAGCACGAGGGGATGGCCCTCTCGCAGAGAGAAACTGTTAGGTATTTCTATGTGAGCAGCTTCCTTAGCAAGAGGGGATGGCCCTCTTGCAGAAAAAAATTGCTAGGTCTTTCTATGTGAAAAACTTCCTTAGCAAGAGGGGATGACCTTCTCACAGAGAGAAACTGCTAGGTCTTCCTATGTGAATAACTTCCTCAGCAAGAGGGGATGGCCCTCTCACAGATAGAAACTGTTAGGTCTTCCTATGTGAACAGCTTCCTTAGCAAGAGGGAATGGTCCTCTCACAGATAGAAACTGCTAGATCTTTCTATGCGAACAACTTCCATAGCAAGAGGGAATGACTCTCTCTCAGATACAAACTGATAGGTCTCTCTATGTGAACAGCTTCCTTAGCAAGAGGGGATAACCCTCTCACAGCCAGAAACTGCTAGGTCTTTCTATGAGAACAACTTCTATAGCAAAAGAAGATGACCCTCTCATAGATATAAACTGATTGGTCTTTCTATTCGAACAACATCCTTAACAAGAGAGGTGACCCTCTCACAGATGGAAACTGGTAGGTCTTTGTATGTGAACAGCTCCTTAGCAGGAGTGGATGGCCCTCTCACAGAGAGAAACTGCTAGATTATACTATGTGAAAAACTTCCTTAGCAAAAGTGGATGGCTCTCTTACAGAAAAAAAAATTGCTAGGCCTTTCTATGTGAACAACTCCATTAGCAAGAGGGGAGGGCCATCTCACGGATAGAAACTGTTAGGTCTTTCTATGTGAACAGCTTCCTTAGCAAGAGTGGATGGCCCTCTCAAAGAAAGAAACTGCTAGGTCTTTCTATGTGAACAACATCCTTAGCAAGAGGGGATGGCCCTTTCATAGATATAAACTTCTTGGTCTTTCTATGTGAACAACTTTCTTAGTAAGTAGGGATGACCCTTTCACATTTAAAAACTGCTATTTTTCTGTGTACGAACTTCAAGACTTAGCAGACATTTCCTAGCACTGAGTAATGAGCACAAAATGACACTCTGTTTGATCTATGTAACTGATCAGAGTTAAAAGAAGGGGATTGTGTGTCCTTGGGAGAGTCTTTCTCATCCGGGTCACGTCTGGTTCTGAAGCTCAATTTACTTTGCTTCACTGGAGATGAAAGGAAAGGGAAAGGCTGTCGAGAGAGGTCATCTCAGAAAACGTTTATATATATATATATATATATATATATATATATATATATATATATATATATATATATATATATATATATATATATATATATATATATATATATATATATATATATATATAGATATAGATATATATATATATATATATATATATATATATATATATATATATATATATATATATATATATATATATATATATATATATATATATAGATATAGATATAGATATATATATATATATATATATATATATATATATATATATATATATATATATATATATATATATATATATATATATATATATATATATATATATATATATATATATATATATATATATATATATATATATATATATATATATATATATATATATATATATATATATATATATAATATACATGTGTCTGTGTTGGATAAGCTCTCTCTGGGTTATAAATAAATGCAAAGGCTTTTATCTTTTATTAAGCGCTAGGTAACGGCTATTTGAGGGTGAGAAGATATTTGTAATGTATCATAATCCTGAAGGACAGAAGGCGTTACCTTAATCAACTATTGTTTTTACTGAATTATTCACTTATCACCAAAGTATAATTATTAAGTGGAAAAACAGATATAAAAACGTTTTCTGAGATGACCTCTCTCGACAGCCTTTCCCTTTCCTTTCATCTCCAGTGAAGCAAAGTAAATTGAGCTTCAAAACCAGACGTGACCCGTATGAGAGACTCTCAAGGACACACAACCCCCTTCTTTTAACTCTAATCAGTTACATAGACCTAACAGAATTTCATATATATATATATATATATATATATATATATATATATATATATATATATATATATATATATATATATATATATATATATATATATATATATATATATATATATATATATATATATATATATATATATATATATTAGTTTGTTGAGTGTAGTTGGAAAAGTGTATGGTAGAGTAATAATTAATAGAATTAAGGATAAACCAGAGAATGCAATCTTGGAAGGACACGGTGGTTTTAGAAGAGGTAGGGGTTGTATGAATCAGATTTTTACAGTTAGGCAGATGTGCAAGAAATATTTAGCAAAAGGTAAGGAGGTGTATGTTGCGTTTATGGATCTGGAGAAAACATATGATAGAGTTGATAGGGAAGCAATGTGGAATGTGATGAGGTTATATGGAGTTAGTGGAAGGTTGTTGCAAGCATGTGTTAGAATAGGAAATGAAGTGAGCGATTGGTTTCCAGTGAGAGTGGGGCTGAGACAGGGATGTGTGATGTCGCCGTGGTTGTTTAACTTGTATTTTGATGGAGTGGTGAGAGAGGTGAATGCTCGAGTGCTTGGACGAGGATTAAAACTGGTAGGCGAGAATGATCATAAATGAGAGGTAAATCAGTTGTTGTTAGTGGATGATACTGTACTGGTAGCAGACACAGAAGAGAAGCTTGACCGACTAGTGACAGAATTTAGAAGGGTGTGTGAGAGAAGGAAGTTGAGAGTTAATGTGGGTAAGAGTAAGGTTATGAGATGTACGAGAAGGGAAGGTGGTGCAAGGTTGAATGTCATGTTGAATGGAGAGTTACTTGAGGAGGTGGATCAGTTTAAGTACTTGGGGTCTGTTGCAGCAAATGGTGGAGTGGAAGCAGATACACGTCAGAAAGTGAATGAAGGTTGCAAAGTGTTGGGGGCAGTTAAGGGAGTAGTAAAAAATAGAGGGTTGGGCATGAATGTAAAAAGAGTTCTATATGAGAAAGTGATTGTACCAACTGTTATGTATGGATCGGAGTTGTGGGGAATGAAAGTGATGGGACACAGAAATTGAATGTGTTTGAGATGGAGTGTCTAAGGAGTATGGCTGGTGTATCTCGAGTAGATAGGGTTAGGAACGAAGTGGTGAGGGTGAGAACGGGTGTAAGAAATGAGTTAGCGGCTAGAGTTGATATGAATGTGTTGATGTGGTTTGGCCATGTTGAGAGAATGGAAAATGGCTGTCTGCTAAAGAAGGTGATGAATGCAAGAGTTGATGGGAGAAGTACAAGAGGAAGGCCAAGGTTTGGGTGGATGGATGGTGTGAAGAAAGCTCTGGGTGATATGAGGATAGATGTGAGAGAGGCAAGAAAGCATGCTAGAAATAGGAATGAATGGCGAGCGATTGTGACGCAGTTCCGGTAGGCCCTGCTACTTCCTCCGGTGCCTTAGATGACCGCGGAGGTAGCAGCAGTAGGGGAGTCAGCATTATGAAGCTTCATCTGTGGTGGATAATGTGGGAGGTAGGGCTGTGGCACCCTACCAGTACCAGCTGAACTCGGCTGAGTCCCTGGTTAGGCTGGAGGAACGTAGAGAGTAGAGGTCCCCTTTTTTGTTTTGTTTCATTGTTGATTTCAGCTACCCCCCAAAATGGGGGGAAGTGCCTTTGGTATATGTATGTATAAACTCCTCCTCATCAGCCAATGCTAGACCACTGCAGAAACAAGGGCTCAGATATGTCCTTCCACATGCATCTTTTTATGGTGTTTCCATGCCAGTTTTTACCTCAAAATTTTCTTAGTCAATCCATCGTCTTCTCTTCCATCCCCTGGTAGAGACCCATTCTGTTATTTTCAATGGACATCTATTACCTGTCGTTATTATTATTATTATTATTATTATTATTATTATTATTATTATTATTATTATTGAAATTAATTGCTGCCTCAGTGGCGTTAATTTTGAAAATAACTTTTTCTATTGTTCTTCTCTTTTTCTCTTCATTGCCATAATCCACCAGTAACTGGGAAAGGACATATTTTCATGAGGAATGTAATGGAGACTATATCATTCACAAATCTTCTTTTGTATATCACTACATATCACAAAATTACAGATAAGTACAAATTATGTATTTGCCGTGAAACACTATCACAATGTCAGTGTGCACAGAGTAATGTTCACTCATGTACAAAAATTCAAGATTCGTAGATTAAAGTATAACAAATCCTCGGACTCAACCGGTTTCGAATAGGGAAAAGGTATTTCTGCTCATTATCAAGAGTGAACTGTAACGCAGGATGTTTTTGTAAGGGTTTATATCCGGAGTCCTACTCTGACATTCCACCCTTATTGGTCAAGGACCTTCCAAAGACGAACACGATTATTCCTGGTTGGTAATTACCTCTGGCTAGCCAGTGTATTTGGTGGAATTAATGAGTTAGGTTCTGGCTGGAGATAATCCATATTTCGGCCTCAAAAACTTTTAGTCGTATTATGGTTGTGGTAGCCTGAACTGTTGGTGATGGACTTTATACACGTTGGCAATAAGGTCCCCTCTTGTGTTTTGTTGAAGTCAGACCTTTCTTGTGGTATGAAAAGCCGGCACGGCTGTCAGGGGCACGGTCAATGATGGTGACATAATTTACTACTATATGCTCCCTTGTTATGTTGTAGTTATTTGTTTGGAGGCAATGCATTTTTATTGCACCCTCATATCTTGTCATGTGCAACAGAGTGCAATAAAAATGCATTTAATCTAAACACAAAACTACAGCATTACAAGGGAGCATATAGTAAAGAATGTCTCCATCATTGGCCGTGCCTCTGTGTCATAGGTAGATAGAATAATATAGAAAAGAATGTTAAAACATGTGATTTTTCAACTCTTAGAGAAGCAGAGAGAGAGAGAGAGAGAGAAGGTCCCGCCAGTGTTTACAAAACTGTCACCGTCAAGATATGTGCTTGGGCTGGCGGTCTTTAGGCATAACGATCCCCTGTCTATAGCAAACCAAGGAAACCATAGGACAAGAAGAACAGTGTTTGTCGCCGAAGAATATACATTAGCTGAAGGTATACAGACGCCTCGCTTCAATTATAGGGCGATATGGATTTTGATTACACTAGGAGAGCGTTCATCTAGGTGTTATCAGAGGCATGGTTTTAAGGAACACCAATGAGGATGAAGAAACGAGAAAATTTCCTTATATGGAACTGTCCATAGTTAACCCCTCCCGTACAGGGATATATAAACTTCCACGCAAACGAGAGAAAGGAGAGTACGAAAGACAGAACAGGAGGATGAAAGGAAGAACAAGAGTATAGAGAGAGAGAGAGAGAGAGGAAGAACAAGCTCAGGGAAGAAGAGAAGACGTAAGGACCAGAATGCAGACGTAACCAGCTTTGTCCGAGATGTCATAACGAGTTACCCCCTGCCCTCACTACCGACCACGAAACGCCTGGACCTGAAATATCTACGTTCCTGTCAACCGTCGAGAGCTGCTGTGAAGAGTAGTATTTTTTTGTGTATTATTTATCTACTAACTTGACTGTTCCCCTATTTGCTGGAGTGTAGTTTAATCAAATGACTTTCTTTGTCTAGTTCAGTGCTTCCTAAGTACTCAATCAAGAAACATTTATCTTTGACTAGTTGTAAATAAAATTGTTTTCTTTTGCGAGTTTTCTTTCTATATTTCCTTTTGTTTCATTATGTATTGTAGTCGAAAAGTCCCCATTTCATTAATCAATTCAACAGAACCTGGTTCGATCCCCACCAGGATCATAACACTCTGACAGCAGACACCTCAGGATAATGGAAGCACTTTTCATACAACAAGAAAGACCTGACTTCAACACCACACAAAAGGGGACCTTATTGCCAACGTGTATAAGGTCCATCAACAATAATGGTTCAGGCAATCACAACCATACCTGGATGGACAGTGTCGGCCACCGAAATATGGATTAATCCCACCAAGCTTGCAGGCTAGCCAGAGGCAACTACCACCCAGGAGTAATTGTCTCTGTCCTCGGGCAGTCCTTGACTATTAAGGATGGAATGTCAAAGTAGGACTGGTCACCCGGCGGAGGGGACAGTGCTTACCCGGCACAGGGGACACCAAGCTCCCCAGCCAACTGCCTGAAATTCCTGGTCCCGGCCAGTATTCCTCAGCCATCATGTCCATGTCCATTAAATGGCTAAAAGACTTTGCTTGGCAGCTATATCCTGATTGGATCTGCCACTGCAGGAGACTGTACGAAGACACCACCTCTATTTCAAGCTGCACTGACTGCCAAAGGTACTGCTGTTACAGAAAGGACCTAATCAACTATATTGGTTTTCTGCCTGCACATGACCCAGGTATGGCCCACCACAATATAAGATATGAATGCTCTGACTGCACCTCCCTCACTATTACATGCATCCCTTTCTTAAAGGATCTGGAGACCAGACCAAGTAATTTAGATATAACCCGGCCACCAAATAAAGCACCTTACACCAGTATCTTCTCAACACCCCTTCAGACCTCTAAGACTTCCTTCATCTACAAACCACCTAAAGACCGGCTCCACCACAGTACCTGTTGCTGTGCACAGTGTGTTCAAGAGTCTTGGCTCTCTCTTCATTCCATGGACCAGACATCTACCAATGCCTGTGCACCACAGCGTACTCCTACACCACAATCTGTACCCATCGAGCCACATCCAACCAAAGCTGCCCTCAGAGACACAGAATCTGTACCCAAGGAACAACCACCCACCAAACTAAAGCCAGCCACCTCTGCACCTTCCCCGGACCCACCTGCTACAAAAAAGAAGAAAGCTGAACATACCTGACCCAGGTAGAAATGCACCTGCAGCCGCCTCTGCATCAGAGGCAGGTATATCTGCCGTGGATCTCGAACCTTCCAAGGACTCCACTCTACAGACAAATAATACACCAACCGGATTGCAATTGTACTGTGTGTCTGACCCCGCTCCTTGATGCGGCTTCCGCCATCAACATAGCACAAGTGTCCTGGGAAAATCCGCAACTTACCTCAACTGAACTATCCAAATTCAGCTTGACGGCTACCGGAGAGACCCCACCATATGTGGTAGTAGCTGCCATTGTGGCCACTAATCTTGGACTCCAGATCACGGCCAGATCCAACTTAAAGAGGGATCTAATCATCACCTCCAAGAATCAAGATAGCGCCAGCTTTCTGTGCAAGGAAGTCTCACGATCTTATCTTGATCCCGCCAAGAAACTAAGGCAGGCAGTGGTATATAACTATCTTCCTAATACACCACTCACCCTTATCACCGGGTGCAGAAACATCGTCCAAGCTAAATGCAAAACTGTTACTCACAAGGTGCCGACCAGATAAGTTATTACCACGTTCATTAGACCCATCCCACCATCCCTGGACCTAGGCCTGTCGGTAATCTTCCCCATAAGAGATCTGCCAAAGGACCCACTCCGCTGCTTCAATTGCCAGTGCTTTGGCCACCACAGGTCCAACTATAGGAGCCGGCCAGTCTGTGAAGTCTGCAGTGGCAAGAACCAAACGCAAGACTGCATTGATCCGCACAACGCATGAAGGAAGACCCACCCAAATTGCCCTAACTGTGCCCGGCCTCACCACGCCTGAATCAAAATGTATCCAGAGCTCCTCAAAATTTAGAGGCATTGAAAACTACTCCTCCTAACACTGCAAATAAAGCACGGACAAAGGCACCAAAACCCCAAAAGAATACCACGTTCAAGACCACCTCGGAAACCCTCTCCTGTTCCTGAACCAGTCCTGTTCCTGTGCCTAACACTGCCACTAGTCCAGAAACTGACCCTGCCTCTAACTCCGCTGCTCCAACACTGGCACCTTGCCCAAATCCTTCTCCTACCCATCCCCCTTATCTTTCTCCAACCCTTTTGACACCATGTCCTTGCGAGACCTGATCCCCATCACCATTCACCTTTTCACTTGTGTTTTATCCCTTTTCAACATACCTGCTCTGAGTCAAACCATAATCTAAATCCTCCCCCCCCCCCTCCAACCAAGTCCACCACCTCACCCACCCCTAAAACAGATATAAATTCTTATACTTAAATCTGCTTCTTTTTTGTTCTACTAATCATCCTTTTCTCCTCTCCCAGTCTCTCCTACTTACTGGACCTTGCTACTATACCACTTTTCTCTATTACTAAAATTCTTCCTTACGGCTCCAGAACGGGACCGATGTTTGAGAGCTCAGGGGCTAGCCACTTTCCCAGATTAGCCTTCGAGCTAAGAAGAACATGAATGCTCTTGGCACAGAGCAATGTCTAAAGCTCCAAGGGCAAAACTATGGACAAGCTCTATGGGCAGAGCTAGAAGAACTCTATGAGGGCCTCATAAAGAAACTTTATCAATACTGAGATCCGGATGTTGAGGAGCCACTGTCCTTGACCTACTTACAATCATACTTTGAGTTTTGTTAGGATTCAACATCATACCCAATTACTTTGACACAATCGCTCTATGGGCAGAGCTATAAAAATGACCTGGGTGGTAGGACACATTGTCCAAAAACCCACGTCCGGAGAAACTTCCGGGCAATGTACCTGAACTGGACTGAACTGACATCCTGCGTTACAGTTTACCCTTGATAATGAGCAGAAAATCTCTCCCCTTGGTCGAAACTGGTTGAGTTAATGGATTTGTTATATTTAAATCTGCGAATATTTAATTTTTGTGCATAAGCGAACATTAATTTGTGCACATTGCTATGGTGATTGAGTTTCACGGCAAAGACATACTTTATACTTATTATCTGTAATTTTGTAATATATAGTAATATATTGAAGATGAATAATGAATGATATAGTCTCCATCACATTCCTCAAGAAAATATGTCCTTTTCCCAGTTACAGGCGGATTATAGCAATGAAGAGCAAAAATTAATAGGAACTATAGAAAAAAGATAATTACAATATTAACACCACTAAGGTAGCAATTACTTTCGATAAAACATGTTAAAAAGAGGGTCTACTACTCCTGAAATTTACGAATTTTAGACTGCATGACATCTCAGCATTTGATGACCCGAGAACCAGAGCTTTAAGAGATCCCACCTATGCTGGCAATTGGATACTAAGCTATTATTATTATTATTATTATTATTATTATTATTATTATTATTATTATTATTATTATTATTATTATTATTACTTTTATTATTCAATTTTCTCATTCCTCTTGACAAATTGGGTTTCCAACCGTCCAGCTTCCGGGATTCTTCCAAGTGCTTTTCTCCATCGGGCAATAAAAGACGCCGCAAAGCTCATTCGTGGAGCCATTAGATAAAGTTATGTCAGGACATAATTTCGTTTCTCCTTCCAGATTACTTCCTGGCGATGTATATGCCAATTTATATGCTGGAGTTCTGGAAGAATCTCATCCAGTAAAAATAAGAAAGACTCGCTTCCATTTTGCCCTACCTCCAGGTATTTGGAGGTAAATGTTGTGGTCTTTCGTGTGTTATAAATTATTATATTAGTGAATTACTATTACTTCATATTTCAACTCACATCTTCGGGAATGCAATTTTCATCTATATTGACTTCTTTCTAAATAATAATAATAATAATAATAATAATAATAATAATAATAATAATAATAATAATAATAATAATAATAATAATGATTTATATTATTATTATTGTTTTTATCATTGTTGTTATTACTATTTTTATCATTATTATCATTATTATCATCACTATGAACGTTTATTTTTCTGGTTAGCCATGTTTTTTTTTGTACTTTCTTAGCAGTGAAGAGGGTGCTAGGACAATTCGGTCCTGGCCAATTCGGTCCCAGACAATTCGGTCCTGGACAGTTCGGTCCCGGACAATTCGGTACTAGGACAATTCGGTACCAGGACAATTCGGTACCAGGCTTGTCATTTTCTAAATCAGGAAAATATGATATTCTTATATTATATATTATGAACTATTTATATTTAATATCACCTCAATACCTAACTACTTAGTTTGGTTATTCACTATTTGTTCACAAATAACTTAAACAATCCACCTAACTATTTCATTACAAAACGATTGCTTTGGTAATTCCCTTAGTTAAAAAAAAATATATATATATAAAGAAAACGACTTTATTGGTTTCTTTATTCCAGACTTTTTAGTGTAGTTTTACCCCATCATTCACACAATGGAGTCTTGCAACTGCATACAGTCGGAAAAAGGAAAAAGGAAATTAGTTGAAAAGGAAAACTACGTGTTCCAATAACATAAAGAAAATGCTGATGGTACGAAGATATATTGGCGTTGTGAAAGGCGGACTTGCAAAGCATGGCTTCACTCAGATGTTAATTTTCATGCGCTGAAATATATTGGAAAAAACATTTAGAGCACAACTGCAGCTGAAGTGAGTGCAAAAGTTGCTACTGCAAATATCAAGGAGGGACAATCATAAGTCAAACATCTTCTCGTTCAATTCTAACAAAAATAGGAAATTTAAATGAGTGCGCACTTACTGATATAACGAAACTAGCTCATATTAGTCGAAATATGAGACGATGGAGAAATATAATCAAGCAGAAAGAATGCAGTTCTTTAAAGCTATCGCTCATAATATAAAAGATTAAATTTTGTATATACTTTCAACGACAAGAAATGTATAGTTTTTACTATTTATTTTTATATGCATACTTTTAACATAAGAAATGTATGGTTTTTACTGTTTAATTTTTTATATAATAAAGAAACAAAAAATTTATTTTTCTTCAATTTATCGCACAAACAAGGATAAATCAATTGGACTTTTTTTATATCTATCCTAAGAAAAGCAAAAATTTTCTTTTAAAAAGTAATGCATAGAACTGATAGGAGTTTTAGAAACGATAAAAGTTGGAAAAATACTGTTTTTCCATATTATAAGAATTAATTGGTACTGAATTGTCCTGGTACCGAGTTGTCCTAGTACCGAATTGTCCGGGACCGAAGTGTCCTGGGCCGAATTGTCCGGGACCGAATCGTCCGGGACCGAATTGTCCGGACACAGTGAAAAGGACCTTCGTCCAGCTTGTATAACAAACTAATATTATTATTATTATTATTATTATTATTATTATTATTATTATTATTATTATTATTATTATTATTATTGTTGTTGTTGTTGTTGTTGTTGTTATTATTATTATCATTATTGGTGTTGTTGTTGTCTAATTGATGTCTATTTTCTCAGCAAATTTCCTTCCTCTACTCTCTCTCTCTCTCTCTCTCTCTCTCTCTCTCTCTCTCTCTCTCTCTCTCTCTTAGTTCAGATCCTATTATCTTCATTCTTTTCACTTCAGTTTATTTATTTATTATTATTAATATTTATCTTCAACTAGGAATACATTTTTTAATCAAAATTTCTGAAAATCTTATTTTTTTACTC
>NC_090734.1:1449640-1452140 GCF_036898095.1 Palaemon carinicauda | reverse complement strand
GCGTTGCAGAGTGCAAGTCTGTCGGTATGTGATGCTTCGCTGGGGGCTTGTAAGTCGGGCAGCATGGAGTAAATTTTCCCACGACGTGATATATGTGCTGGAGATCGTCGAGGAGGTTGTAAAAGGAAAAAAATCGGCAGGGACCACCAACGGGTCACCATACACCATTTCAGCTGCCGAGACGTCGAGGGCATCTTTAGGAGTGGTCCTTAGTCCCAGGAGGACCCAGGGAAGCTGAGTAAACCAGTTGGAATCCTTGAGAGCGGGACATCAAAGCTGCTTTGAGGGTGCGATGAAAATGTTCACCAATTCCATTGGCAGAGGGGTTGTAGGCCGTTGTCTGATTTAGGGTAATGCCCAGGAAATTCGCTAATGATGTCCATAATTGAGAGGTGAAAGTGGTACCCCTCTCAGAAGTAATATGCTCAGGGATACCAAATCTTGCAATCCATCGTGAGAGTAAGGCAGATGTACATGAGGCGGACGTTGCAGTTCCATGGAAATGGCTTCAGGCCACCGAGTGGAGCTGTCGATGACAATAAACAGGTAACGATGTCCTTGTGATGTGGGTAAGGGGCCTACAACGTCGACGTAAATGTGGGCGAAATGACGCTGAGGTTGAGGCAAGGGGCCCACTCCTGAATCCGTGTGTCGATGTACTTTGGAAGTTTGGCAATAAGTACAAGCGCGGACCCAATCTTTAGCATCCTTAGAAATGTCGTGCCAAATGAACTTCGTCTTCAACAGATGTGCAGTAGAACGGCATGAGGGATGTGAAAGGCCGCGAATGAAATCAAACACCTGTCAGTGCATGGGAGCAGGAATCCAATGTCGCGGTCTACCAGTACTGACGTCAGAGAGGAGGGTGGTGTTGGCGTTGTCGAGAGAGATGTCTTCCCAACGGAGGGACATGCAGGATATCCTACATGCTTGATACTCTGGATCCTGTCGTTGGGCTTCAGCCAAGGCGTTGTAATTCAATCCCAGTTGAACGGCAGCCAACGTGTTTCTTGACAGGGCATCGGCAACAGGATTCATTTTCCCAGAATTGTCTTCAAGGGTGCAATTGTATTCAGCCATGGCGGAGATATGTCGATGTTGACGGGTGGACCAAGCATCAGACTGTCGAGTGAAGGCGTGCACCAGAGGCATGTGGTCTGTGCGAATGCCGAAGGGCGTACTTTTTAAGACATAGTGAAAGTGGCGGACAGCCGAGTACACCACCAGCAATTCGCGATCGAAGGTAAAATAACCCGATTTTGCCTTGGACAGTTTTCTGCTGAAGAAGGCCAATGTACGGGGCGAGCCATTGACCACCTGCTCGAGTACTGCACCAATAGTGACGTTGCTGGCATCGGTATAGAGAAGGAGAGGGGCATGTGGGATAGGAAAAGTGAGAGCTGCAGTGGTTGATAGGGCCTTTTTTGCATTGCAGAAGGCCGCTTCTTGAAGGGGACCCCACTTCAGGTCCTTAGGCTTGCCCTTGAGGGAGGCTTAGAGGGGAGCAAGAGTGACGGCAATGGCTGGCAGAAAACGGTGATAATAGTTGATCATGCCCAAGAATTCTTAGAGAGCTTTGACGGTCTAGGGCGTGGGGAAGTTCTGAACGGCTGCTACCTTCTCGGGTAGGGGATGGACTCCTTCAGGAGTGATGCAGTGCCCTAAGAACGACACTTCGTTGGCGCCAAAGGTACACTTGTCGCACCGGACTATGAGGTCGTTTTGTTGCAGGCGGTCACCAATGTGACGGGCCAAGAGAAGGTTGTGACTCAAAGGCAAGATGAAAGCAACTGACTAAACTTTATTACAGAATGCTCGTTTATATATACATAAACCCCAGGCAAAAAGGGCATACAAAACATAACAGGCAATTTCATGTTCAACCGAAAAGCTCACCAGTTAACAGTTAACGGTGAGAAAAACAGACATGTTATTTCAGGTTCTTATCAGTGCGAGGGGAGAGAGAAGATAGAAGCATAATACATACAAAAAAGGAAATGTCGTTACTATATACGTTCGTGTGACACACGGTTGGTACAAAAGTGTTCACAATGTCTGTAGTTAGACTCTACCCTGAGAGGCCTCATCTGGGAATAGCCATTGGTATACAAGTCGTTTATTGTGCTCATAACAAGAACGTGTAAGTAGGACCAGAGAGAGAGAGAGAGAGAGAGAGAGAGAGAGAGAGAGAGTTTTCATCAAGACTCCTTTACTCATCCTCGACATGTATTATTGATCTTCTCTTTCTTCAAGCATGACAACAACAGCTTTATTGAGAAGGATGTTTTATGCGTTTCATAGGATAATATCAGTTAAACTGAAAAACTTTTTTTGTGATTGCAGAAAGGTTTACTTGAAAAACTATTTGAAGATGATTTTCTTAATCAGGGTGATGATATCTGTAAACTGGCTAATGATAACCTTTGTGAGAAACTGACAATCAACCCTTTTACAGTATTTGTATAATAAGATTCATGCATGTTGCTTCGGATAATACTCA
>NC_090734.1:1429640-1439640 GCF_036898095.1 Palaemon carinicauda | reverse complement strand
TCTCAACGGGCGGCTGGTGCCCTGGCCAACCTACTACCTACTATATATATATATATATATAATATGTATATATATATATATATATATATATATGTAAAAGGTATATACATTTTCTTCATGCAAAAGTACGTATATGTACTTATATATATATATATATATATATGAGCATGGGAGTTTATTATGCTACTGTAGTAACTATTCAAGGATTAACCTCTCTCTCTCTCTCTCTCTCTCTCTCTCTCTCTCTCTCTCATAAATAATAGAACAAATTCTTCAACACTCTGTTGGGGGAGTAAGTCTCATTTTATCGTGATGTCAGCCATGACAAGTTTCTGTTATTACAGCCAAAGTGATTCTTTCCTTAGATAGGAAAATCCAGTGATACCTCTCTTCCTTTTTGCTTTGAAGTTTAGTCAGACCGAAACTGGGATTTCAGTTACATTTTCGACGTATCAGAGGCTCCAGAGATTTCATCACCTTTGACGGCGTGCCATAAAAAGAATTTGCATTCATTCATATATGAGTATTCTCTGTTAGAGGCAAGAGTTGATGGTAGAAGTGCAAGAGGAAGGGACAGGTTTGGGTGGATGGATGGAGTAAAGATAGCTCCAGGTGATAGGTAGAGGGATATGAGAGACGAAAAAAAGGTGTTTTAGAAATTGGAATGAATGGCGAGCAACTGTGACGCAGTTCCGATAGGTTCTTCAGCTTCCTCCAGTTGCCTTGGTGACCACTGAGGTCGCAGCAGTAGGAAATTCAGCATATGAAGCTAAGTTCTGGTGGATAACGGGGAAAGATAGGCAGTGGGACCCAAGCAATACCAACCAAACTCGCAATATCCCTCGTCAGGCTAAGAGGAACGAATAGAAGAAAACTCCCCTTATGTTTTTTTTTCATGTCAGCTACCCCTAAAAAGTTTTTGATAGATAGATTGATTATCATTATTATTAGCTAAGATTCAATCCTCCTTGGAAAAGCAGGATGCTATAAGCCCCAGGTCTGAAATATGGGAAATAGCCCAGTGAGGGAATGAAATAAGGAAAAGATATAATAGTGTGCCTGAGTGTTCCATCAAGCAAGAGAACTCTACTCCAAGACAGTGAAGACCATGGTACAGAGGCTATGTCACCACCCAAAACTAGAGAATAATGGTTTGATAAACGTAGGTGAATTAATTAACTTAGTTACCAGAGCGGAGTTAAGCTCTCTTGTAATTCTATTTTACTCATAGGGTTTATATTATGGTAGCCTTATGCCGGTACAGGACTTTCCACAGAAAATTGGTGTAATAGACTATAAATCTGTTGCATACCTCTACATTCGTAATTGCCAACAAAGAATTCTTGTACCTTATTATTATAAAATAAATTCCTATTTGATAGGGCGAATTTGTGTTTAGAAATGAGTAAATTTAAAGACAAACTTTACCCTTGGTGAATTTATATATCTGAAAAAGAGAAAATAGTCGTCATTCAACATGTCTGAGAGAGAGAGAGAGAGAGAGAGGAGAGAGAGAGAGAGAGAGATAAATTAGGTTCTTTTAGAAAACAGGTGTTTGATTATTAATGAAGACGCCTTTCAAAAATTGGGTTTTGTTGTCCCACGACATTTCATAGATAATTGAATAACCTACCAAAGTTCGAGGCCAAAGCGGATTCATCTGTTTGATGCTCTTTATTGCTATAATCTTCTCTCACTTACACTCGCGCCCTTTCATCCTTTAACAATATATTGATAAATGACTAACTCCCCTATCTTCCTAAATATACTGCGAGTAACGCATATTAGTCCATGGGCCAGAAAATGAAACCCTCCCCCCCCTAGGGAATTTTCACGACCCGCCCTAGTTTTCTTCCTTAGGGTGTCCTTTATGCATATCCGGGTGTTTCCAAATACATAAATGTGGCAAAAAGGCAAAATTATCACTTTTTGTACAAAGCGCACGCCAAATTTTCACATTTTCAGCCGCACTGGCTTTGCGTCGCTTTATTGGCTGTAACTTCCTTAATATCCAAACTAAGTGAACGTTTTTGGTACCAACATAATGCTAAGACCAAGAGCTACACAATAGTATATAATTATGTCCATAATTAATGATTAATACGTATTCCAGGGCCATTATTGTACCCCCTACCCTTAATTTTTGTTCGAAAGTGGGCACGTGTAACTTGTTGCTATTAATACTGATGATATTGTTGAGGCATTTGGTTACATTTCTGTATTTAATTTTGCACATAATCTTATTTAGAATATTGTATATCATTTTCGTTCACTAATTTCCCAAAATATATGAATTAAGTGACAATAATCAATTGATTGTATAATGGCCACATATTACCAGCAATACCCACTTTTCTCCGTAACTTCTGTAAATTGTTACAAAAATGCACCATTTTGGTGTCAATAGATAACAATATATTCTCCAGCTTTCTGAAATTGGTTCTGTGCATAAATTATGATGCATTTGCATTTCAGGCAAAGGATCCAATATCAACTGTTGATAATTAGTCAACATGGCAGAACGTCCAGTTAGTTTACTGAAAAAGAAAAGTCGGAGGAAAAAATCTCTGCAGAGTGTGCTAAAAGGACTTACATTATACGTTTTTCTGAACAGAAAACTGACAAAATTGTTCGAAAACTGACTAATGTGAGCTTTGAAAAGATCAAGGAATCATTGCAGCTCCGCAAAGCTAGTGCTGATGCTAATGTGAGGATGGATGAAATCTATGAAGAAGTTCCAGAGACGCTGAATGCAAATACCCATGGAATGCACAGGAAGTGGTATCAGAAGTTTATAGATGTTGGTCATATCAAAAGTAGGAAACAACAACATCCCGTTGAAGATGACGAAGGGCCTTCAACTTCAAATCGAAAGCAAGTATCATCCTCATCAATTTTATTTCCTTCAGAGAGGTGTCAGAGAGTTTCCAACAAAATGTGTTACAAAAACTGTAGCTGAGTCAATACTACAGGCTGCAAAGCATAAAAATGACTACACATTACTTGGAAAAATTACAGGCTATGACTTGCAAGCACGAGAGGCACATTATCATAACTCTTGTCGCAGTGATTACACTCATAAGCAGGAGTGAAATGTTAATAAAGAGCTGGATCAGAGTCCTGTTGAACATTTAGCTTCCCATTGCGAAGCATTCTCCTACATCTGTGATTATGTTGAAGAACATATAATAAAGGGGTGCAACGTAGAACGTATGACAATGTTGAAAGAGAAATATATGCTATATTTACAAGAACATCATCCATCAACTTATAATCCAAACTACAAAACCTATAAACTCAAGAATAAGGTGGAGACACATTTTAGTCACAAGGTTAAATTCAGGGCACCCAAATACCGAAGTGAACTTATATATGCTGATCTCTTACCGGTTGGACAAGCAGTAGAGGCAGCATTTGAGATGGCCGCCTCTGAGGAAAGGTTTCTCCAGGAAGCAGCTATGATGCTCAAGCGACAACTGATGGATGCCAAAAGGAATGCAGCCGTACTGCCATGGCCCCCTACATCAGCGCAGATGATGTCCATAGAGAACAAACCACCACCAATTCTGATTAACTTTTTGTCGCAGCTTCCATGTGGGAAACCATTTAAAGATATTTCATCAAAGATGGAGAAATGGTTGAATCATGTGCTCAATATGTATGTTATGCTATGAGCCGAGGAGAATGGAAAATGCCTAAACATCTTCTTGGAATAACTTTAAGACAAATGATAGGAAGTGCTGAGCTCATTACATTGCTGAATCATTTCGGTCACTGTTAGTCATATTCCCAAGTGATGGAGCTAGAAACTGCCATATGTAACCAAATCAACACACAGGAATCCTTACTTCCCGCAGCCATATCATCCTGTATGAATAATGTAGTTCTCCACTTCAGCTGGGACAACTTCGACCTGTCTGAAGAAACACCATCAGGGGCTTGGAAAAACAGATGTAGCACATGGTATTGTCATTCAGGAGACATCTAGTAGTGCAAGTTGTGACATGAACAGGGAGCAGCCACCTCAGCAGTCAGGGAAGAGTAATAAAGACAGGTCAATTCGCTATGAGGATAAAGAACTCCCACCTTGTTTCATGAGTAGGACTGAGCCGAATTTGAAAGTGGAACATGTATCTGTGACAATACCAGTTTCATTTCATGAATCCAAGGAATCACGCTTTGCTTGGACTATTGCAAGATTGTACAAATTTATTGAACAAAGTGTTCCTGGTTGGGCTGGATGGTTGTCACTGACTGGAAAAGGTGATTATGTTGAAGCCTGTGCTCAGTCTACAGTTGATTACATGGTGCCAGTACATAGGACAATTACTGATAATGCCACAGTTCAGCATATACTCCGACAATGCCAGCAGACCACAAAGGATGTGCAGCAGGAGGTCACTATCGTAACTTTTGATCTAGCTGTGGTTATGAAAGCTTACTCTATCATGTGGCAAAACCCACGAGAATACAGTGGTGTTCTTGTGAGGATTAGGGCATTTCATACAATCTTCTCATACCTTGGAGTCATCGGGAAGATGATGTCCGTCACAGGCTTAGAGGACATCATTATTGAGGCTGGTGTATGTGCAAGTGGATCGATTAATCAAATGTTGAGGGGCAAACATTACAACCGTGCAATGAGAGTTTGCAAATTGATGTATATTTTGTGTATAAGGACGGTTGCACTCTCCTTACAAGTGAGGATGGATTGACTGTTCAGACCATGCAGGTGCAGGAGCTATTTTCTTCACAGGAGGAAGGAGATACTCGGATCATTCTGCATTGCATCCATGCTGCCAAATCATTTAGTGCAGAAAAGGTGATTGTAGTCCGTTCACCAGATACTGATGTCTTCCTATTGCTGTTGAAGTTTTCTCAAGATATTGACCCATCAGTGTTATTTGATACTGGCGTTTCAAACAAGAGAAGACTAACTGATGTGAGAGCTGTTATTAGCAAACATGGTACATATTACTGTAAACTCATGTACTCTTTTCATGCATTCACAGGATGCAATACAACAAGTGCCTTTGTTCGCCGAGGTAAACTTACACCAAAGAAGACACTTGATGCCCATCCTGAATACCATTCTGCATTAATCTTCTCTAGTGACCACTGCTGAACTTTCTGAAGAAACTTTCAGTGAACTTGAACAGTTTGTCTGCTGTATGTATGGATAAAAATTCCAGCCCAAGAAAGGCCAAACTTTGTCCAGTTGTATGGCATTCATCTGAGCTTGCTCCCACTATGCAGGTCATCACTGCACATGCATATCCTCAAATGCAACAACCAAGCATATGTTTGGAATAAGTCCAGTGTGCCATATCCAGATATACCAAGTCCAGTAGGCAAAGGCTGGAAACTTGATGACTCAGGACAGCTGCAAACTGACTGGGTCAAAGGTGATATAGTGCCACAGGAACTCATTGATATCATGCAAGACAGAGAAGCTGACAGGGATGACGGTTTGGATACAGAGGATATTGATATTAACAACCTAGCCGACAACATTTATGATGAAGGATCATGAACGCAATGTGTGAATTGTCAAGCTAGTTCTTTTCTGTAGTTGTCTGTTGCCAGTGACAAAGAGAGACTAACTAGGCCATCATACTCCACATATAATGATATTTATATGAACACAACTTCGCAGATTTCGAACATTGATGTAGACTTCCAAGCTCTTCACCATTTACTTGTTGGTATTAGTTGTCAGTTCAAGTTATAAATGACATATATTTTGGTTACATTTATCTTATTCTACTGTTAATCAATGATTTTCTTGGTTCTCTCAGTGAATGACACCTGTCAGATATGAAAGTCAGACACACTGCAATAGGTAGTGTCCAACATTTATAGTTTTAGTCATATTTACTATGTTTGTGCATGCATATTCATGATATAAGTATGTGGTGGCCACTCCACAGTGAATAATGTCCAAGCAGTATACTTCTCATCAAAGCATCTTCTTCATTAAATGTTAGTAAAATACTTTTTTTATAATAAATCATATATTTAAATTGTTTTGTTGCTATTTGGTACCAGAAAGTAAAGATGATAGGGAAGACGAGGGTAGAACTAAGTTCTGTCAATTGAAATTTGGACTATTTTTAAGGAGTGGGGGATACGTATCACTAGTTTAGACAACGGATTTTAGTAACAGATTAACTTTACATCATCCAGCTTAGTTGTATATGCTCCGAGCATTTGATTGGCGCCAAAATAATGCAGATATGTCACGATTTACAAAAGTTATTAAGAAGCATTCCCTACAAAGTAGGTATCAATAAAAATATGTGGCCATTATACAATCAATTGATTATTGTCACCTAATTCATATATTTTGGGAAATTAGAGAACGAAACTGATATGCAATATTCTAGATAAGATTATGTAAAAAATCAAATACAAAAATGTAACCAAATGCCTCAACAATATCATCAGTATTAGTAGCAACTAGTTACACGTGCCCACTTTCGAACAAAAATTAAGGGTAGGGGGTACAATAATGGCCCTGGAATATGTAATAATCATTAATTTTGGACATAATTATATACCATTGTGTAGCTCTTGGTCTTAGCATTATGTTGGTACCAAAAACGTTCACTTAGTTTGGATTTAAAGGAAGTTACAGCCAATAAAGCAACGCAAAGTCAGTGCAGATGAAAATGTGAAAATTTGGCGTGCGCTTTGTACAAAAAGTGACAATTTTGCCTTTTTGCCACATTTATGTATTTGGAAACACCCGGATATGCATAAAGGACACCCTAAGGAAGAAAACTAGGGGGGTCGTGAAAATTCCCAAGGTGGGGGGTTCCCTTTCTGGCCCATGGACTATATCGGAATAATTGCATTTCGTAGATTTTGACAGTAAACTATTTACATAATCGGTAAGAATTCGAGATATATGCAAAATTAAGGCATTATTATTATTATTATTATTATTATTATTATTATTATTATTATTATTATTATTATTATTAGCCAAGGTTCAGCCTTACCAAATAAAGAAGAATATTGTAAGCCAAAGGGCTCCAACAGGGAAAAACAACCCATTGAGGAAAGGAAACAAGGAAACAGATAAGAGTAGTTTGCCTTGCAACAGGAAAAACAGCCCAGTGAGGAAAGGAAACAAGGAAACAGATAGAATAGTTTGCCTTGCAACAGGAAAAACAGCCCAGTGAGGAAAGGAAACAAAGAAACAGATGGAGTAGTTTACCTTGTTATTATTATTATTATTATTATTATTATTATTATTATTATTATTATTATTATTATTATTATTATTAGCCAAGGTTCAACCTTATCACATACTGTAAAGAAGAATGTTGTAAGCCCAAGGGCTCCAACAGGGAAAGCAACCCATTGAGGAAAGGAAACAGGGAAACAGAGTAGTTTGCCTTGCAACAGGGAAAACCACCCAGCGAGGAAAGGAAACAAAGAAACAGAGAGAGTAGTTTGCCTTATTATTATTATTATTATTATTATTATTATTATTATTATTATTATTATTATTATTATTATTAGCAAAGTTTCAATCTTATTTGGTAAAGAAGAATGTTGTAAGCCAAAGGGCTCCAACAGGGGTAACAACCCTGTGAGGAAAGGAAACAAGGAAACAGTTAGAGTAGTTTGCCTTATTATTATTATTATTAATATTATTATTATTATTATTATTATTATTATTATTATTATTATTATTATTATTATTAATATTATTATTATTATTATTATTATTATTATTATTATTATTATCTAAGCAATAATCCTATTTGGAAAAGCAGGATGCTATAATCCTAAGGACTCCAACAGGCAAAACAGCTTAGAAAGAAAGAATTGTGTGCTTAAGTGTATCTTCACGCAAGAGAACTTTAACCTAAGACAGTGGAAGATCATGGTATAGAGGCTATTGCATTACCCAAGACTAGAGTGCAATGGTTTGGAATATCTGATTCTTAATGACATAGTTAGGCCATATTACTCTTGCCAGGCAGGATTGTCTCTGAGAGCTGTATAAACCATTACATCTGAGGTATTTTTTTTAGTAAACCAGACCTCCCCGTAAATAAGTTTTAAATTAGTCTGGTTCCCTCTTTTTTATTTCTGTAAAACTACCTGTTACAGCGCAGTAGTCCTTTTTGATCAAAGAATTACCAATCCCTTTTTTTAAGAGCAAGACTTCTTCAAGTGACAACCATAACAAAACAGCCTCCAAAGTGTAACTGGTCCTACAATCTTTATCATACAAAGATATCAGAAGTTCAAACTTGCAGCGAATGTTTTTATATTAAACATTCTGACATGTCTTTTTTTCAGATTTTATTTATGAAAGATCTATTCTAATTTTTTTACTGTTCTTAAAATGTGTTATTTCAATTGTTCATCACTTATCTTGTAGTTTATCTATTATTCATTTCCATATATCCTTTCTTCACGGGCTATTCTTCCATGTTGGAGTCCTTGGGCTTATAGCATCCTGCTTTTCCAACAGGTATTGAGGCTTAGTTAATAATAATAATAATAATAATAATAATAATAATAATAATAATAATAATAATAATAATAATAATAATAATAATAATATAGAACCGAGAAACTGAAACGACTATGCAGAAACTAGAACGAGTAGTGCTTCTCCAAAAGATAAATTTCTGAATTTCCTGGAAAATAATGTCATGGAAGTAGGTTTCTTTTAAATCAAAGGGGACAAGCAAGTCTCGGGTTTCATGGACAAGATGGCTCATTCACTAACATGATGAAAATTATTTTGATAAATAAAGTATTATGAAGCACTATTACCCAGTGACTTAGTTCAGTGTCATGATGTTTTTTCTTATGATTAACTAAAATAAAAAAAAATTAAATAGGATTTATTTAGTGTTTAAAAGGACCTACTTTCTTCTTTATGAGTTATATATATATATATATATATATATATATATATATATATATATATATATATATATATATATATATATATATATATATATATATATATATAAACAGTATATTTATGTCTCATCATTATTGTTATTCCAATCCTGAACTATATGAGGGGAATAACTAAATTACAGGGAAAGAGCAATATGAATACGAGGGCAAACTAAATTAGAGGATATTTTAACAAAATGTAAGAAAAAGAAATGGACAGCGGCAAGACATATTATGAGAATGACAGACAATAGATGAACATTAAGAATAACAGAATGGGTCCCTAGAGATTGTAAAAGAAGCAGGGGAAGGAAGACAAGACAATGGATTGACGAATTAAAAAAGTTTGCAGGTGTGGACTACCGAGACCATAAACACATGTAAGTGTAAGGGCATGTCCGAGGCCTTTTTATTAGCCATGGATTTGTAACGTAAACTTTATAGTTATAAACGTAACTTAACATCTACATTCGAGATTCGGAAACAATTCGTATATTTTCCCACAAAAAAAGTATATATATATATATATATATATATATATATATATATATATATATATATATATATATATATATATATATATATATATATATGTGTGTGTAGAGAGAGAGAGAGAGAGAGAGAGAGAGAATTTCATTAAGGAACGAAATAACATTTCCAGAATTGATGTGACTGAGGAGACGAACCACTTGAGTTGAAAGCACTGTCCATTCTTGCCATGAAATGTCTGGCCAAAAAAAAAAGTAATTCAGAACGCAAGTATTTATATTTAGACTTTCGGAGAGAGTGATGTAAGGCTGAAAATGGCTTGATGATGGCCATTCGTCTTCTTCTTAAGTCCCTTTCAAGTGAGGTTGATGAGAAAACATCCTAATGGCCTAAACAGATTTCCCGTTTCTGTTTTTCTCTCAATCTGTAGTCTGTCACTCACAAATGTTATAGAATGAAGAAGACAATTGATATAGAGGAAATATTATCTCCAGTTTTATTTATTCAAGTGTTTATTTTCCTTGAAGCAATAGTTCCAGTTCTCAATTTCATAAGCCAGTGTAAAAATAAAAGTAAA
>NC_090734.1:1419640-1424640 GCF_036898095.1 Palaemon carinicauda | reverse complement strand
TGGTAATATGGTGTTTATTACAAAAAGGTCACAAAAATTCAAACAGATTGATACAAGCATAAACCGCCTTAAACAGGTTGTCAGGCCGAAGGTAGAGCGTTAGCGACAATACATACAAAAATCAGAGGTACTGTTACAGAGTACGAGCGTGTGTGTTACATGTGCAGTACAAGACCATCTCCTTCTCAAATTCTCTGGAGAAATCTCCCTCCATATGATGTAGAAATCTAATGAACAGAAAAGCATGTCTTTACCGATCTCTCCTTGTATGTCCTTCGATATGTTTCTAGAATTAGATTATTACCATTTGGAGTTGGTTTTATATTCTATTTCCGTAAAATATTGATGCATTCCTTCCATTTTAACTATTAATGTTCAAAAATCGATTCGTTCCCATTTATTATTATTATTATTATTATTATTATTATTATTATTATTATTATTATTATTATTATTATTATTATTATTATTATTATTATAAGCTAAGCTACAACCCTAGTTAGATTATTATTATTATTATTATTATTATTATTATTATTATTATTATTATTACTATCCAAGCTATAACAACCCTAGCTGGAAAAGCAAGATGCTATAAGCCCAGGGGCTCCAACAGGGAAAAATAGCCGAGTGAGGAAAGGAAATAAGGAAATAAATAAATGAAGAGAACAAATTAACAATAAATCATTCTAAAAACAGTAACAACGTCAAAACAGACATGTCATATATAAACTATTAACAGCATCAAAAACAAATATGTCATAAATAAACTATAAAAGACTCATGTCCGCCTGGTCAACAAAAAAGCATTTGCTCCAACTGTGAACTTTTGAAGTTCTACTGATTCAACCACCCAATTAGGAAGATCATTCCACAACTTGGTAACAGCTGAAATAAAACTTCTACAGTAATGCGTAGTATTGAGCCTCGTGATGGAGAAGGCCTGGCTATTAGAATTAACTGCCTGCCTAGTATTACGAACAGGATAGAATTGTCCAGGGAGATCTGAATGTAAAGGATGGTCAGAGTTATGAAAAATCTTATGCAACATGCATAATGAACTAATTGAACGACGGTGCCAGAGATTAATATCTAGATCAGGAATAAGAAATTTAATAGACCGTAAGTTTCTGTCCAACAAATTAAGATGAGAATCAGCAGCTGAAGACCAAACACGAGAACAATACTCAAAACAAGGTAGAATGAAAGAATTAAAACACTTCTTCAGAATAGATTGATCACCGAAAATCTTGAAAGACTTTCTCAATAAGCCTATTTTTTGTGAAATTGAAGAAGACACAGATCTTATATGTTTCTCAAAAGTAAATTTACTGTCGAGAATCACACCTGAAATTTTGAAAGAGTCATACATATTTAAAGAAACATTATCAATACTGACATCCGGATGTTGAGGAACCACCGTCCTTGACCTACTTACAATCATACTTTGAGTTTTGTTAGGATTCAACTTCATACCCCATAATTTGCACCATGCACTAATTCTAGCTAAATCTCTATTAAGGGATTCACCAACCCTAGATCTACATTCAGGGGATGGAATTGATGCAAAGAGAGTAGCATCATCTGCATATGCAACAAGCTTGTTTTCTAGGCCAAACCACAAGTCATGTGTATATAGTATAAAAAGTAATGGGCCAAGAACACTACCCTGTGGAACACCGGATATCACATTCCTATAATCACTATGGTGCCCATCAACAACAACTCTTTGAGATCTATTACTTAAGAAATCAATAATAATGCTAAGAAACAACCCACCCACTCCCAACTGTTTCAGTTTGAAAACAAGGGCCTCATGATTAACACGGTCAAAGGCAGCACTAAAATCAAGGCCAATCATACGAACTTCCCGACCACAATCAAGGGATTTCTGTACAGCAGGGCTCCAATAGGGAGAAGTAGCCCAGCGAGGAAAGGGAATAATGAAATAAATAAACTACAAGAAAAGTAATAAACAATCAAAAGGAAATATTTCTTAGGAATAACAGTGTAAGGACATTGAGACAAGCGTCACCAAGATCAACTGATACTTTATTTGAATGTGCACGGGAGTATATTACAAGGTGCGGACGGAAAGGTAGGATGGCGCTGGCGCCAAATCAGATTGAAGTGCCCGCCAAAATATATGTGTTTTCTTACACTTACAAATATATGAATTATGAGTTAACATAAACATATAATGAAATGATACATATGTCAAAATGTAGCTCTGGTAGAGCGGAATATATTTACATGGGAAACCACAGTGTGGCAAAAAGGGAATTCAAATAAATAAGTAGTTTGTCGATTTTCTGGACGACGAAGGGGTCGGTGTCCTTACAAGTACTCCCCCCCCCAAGACATCGGGCGGCGTAGAGGGCTGATGATCAATCTTCGTATCTTTTCGGGCGTCGGAGGGTTCCTCTTGTTTTTGAATGGAGGGGCGCGTTGGTGGTCGGTGTAAGGATCTCTTCCTCTTGTCGTCGTTTGATGATTTTTCTTTCGTTGGGCGGCTTGTTTTGAGGTGGAACTCTGGATCTGCCAGGTCCGGCGGAGGCGGTGTCGCTTCCTTCGAGAAACGCTGGTTTCACGCGGTCTATTGAGACCCAGTCCTCTTGGCCATGGACGTCGAGAAGGAAAGCTTTCGTTGTCTTTTTAATTACTCGATAGGGGCCTCGATAAGGTCTAGTTAGTGGTTGTCGATGAGCGTCGACACGAACGAAAACCTACCCGCAGTCATCCAGGCTTTTTGGCTTGAAGTGCTTGGTTCTGTCCTGGTAAGTTTTGAGACACGGCCTGAACTTCCTGGCGATGTCCCTTAGGTGATCCAGCTACGTTTCGTCGGTTGATGAGGGAAAGAATTTGCCAGGAACTGCGAGCGCTTCCCCGTAAACCTTTTCGGCGGGCGAAGGTTCGCAGTCTGCGCGAGGGGCAGTGTGAAGGCCGAGGAGTACTCAAGGAAGTCATGATTTCCAGTCCCTGTCGGAGCAGCTCGCCATCAGGGACGCCTTGAGGGTGCGGTGAGTTCTTTGGACCATGCCGTTTGCCGTGGGGTTGTATGCCGTGGTGCTGTGGAGCGTCGTCCCCATCAGGAACGCCAAACCTGCTCACCCAGCTTGACAGGAGGGCTTTGGCACATGCTTGAGTTGTAGCTTTGGTCATCATCGATGCCTCCAACCACCTCGTGGAGCGATCGATGATCGTAAGCAGGTAGCGAGCAGATCCAGAAGGGGGCAATGATCCCACGACGTCGATGTGTATATGGCCGAAACGTCTTTTTGGCTGGGGAAAATCGCCTACCCCTGATTCGGTGTGACGGCTGACCTTGCTTGAATGGCAGTGGATGCATGACTTCGCCCATTCCCGGGCGTCCTTTTTTATCCCTGGCCAGACAAACTTTTCAGACAGAAGGCGAGCGGTGGTGCTTCCTGAGGGGTATGAAAGTCCATGGATGATATCGAATATTTTCCTTCTGCAGGAGGCTGGTATCCAGGGACATGGGCGGCCCGTGCTGGTGTTGCAAAAAATAGTTACTCCTGCTAGTCCGAGGGGAATCGCACTTATCTTGAGCGCGGATGGCCCCGTCTGGTGATCCTGTGCTGCTCGGTCGGTGCATTGTTCGGTTGCGAGATTGGCGTAGTCGATTCCCAGGTGGATCGCGTCAATTTCAATCCTTGAAAGGGCGTCCTCGACTGGGTTTTTCTTTCCTGTCTCGTAACGTATGGTGCACCCGAATTCGGCGATTGATGCGAGATGACGTTGTTGTCGGGAGGACCATGCGTTCGTCGATTTCGTGAAGGCGTGTACAAGGGGTTGATGGTCCGTCGCGATCGTGAAAGGGGTACCCTCCAAGATGTGCCAGAAGTGGCGGACGGCGAGGTAGACGGCGAGGAGTTCCCTATCAAAGGTGCTGTATCTTGTTTCGGCGGGTTTCAATTTCTTGCTGAAGAATGCCAGCGGTTGAGGAGAACCATCAACGAGCTGCTCCAGCACAGCCCCACAGGCGGTGTTGCTGGCGTCGGTCGTTAGTCGCAGGGGCGCGTTGTCGTTGAAATGAGCCAGGGTGGTGGCATTCACAAGGGCATCCTTCGTCCGAGCGAATGCCTGTTGCTGGGGCAAACCCCACTAAAGTTTTTTGGCTTTTCCTTTCAGGACGTCGTCGAGGGGTGACAGGGTTTGTGCGATGTTGGGGATGAAGCGCCTGTAGTAATTGACCATTCCCAGGAACTCCTGAAGTTGGCGGATGGTCGTAGGCATCGGGAACTTCCTGATGGCATCGACCTTGGTTGTCATGGGTTTTACCCCGCGCGAGGATACGCGGTGACCAAGGAAATCCACCCCCTCCGCAGCGAACGTTCATTTGTCAAAGCGTACGACCAGGCCGTTCTCCTGTAGGCGTTTGAGGACGGTGCGGACGCGCCCCAGGTGTTCCTCCTTGGTCTTCGAGAATATCAGGATGTCGTCGACGTAGCAGACGCAGAAAGGTAGGTCACCAAGAATGCTATCCATTAGTCGTTGGAAGGTCGCCCCGGAGTTGCGTAGAATGAAAGTTGAGTATGCGAACGTGTAGGATCCAAACGGCGTTACAATAGCAGTTTTCGGGATGTCTTCCGGGAATACGGAGACCTGGAAATAAGACTTGAGGAGGTCCATCTTGGTAAAATACTTCGCGCCATGCAACGCGTTCGTTAGGTCCTGCCTGTTGGGCAGCGGGTAATGATCGGGCGTTGTGATGAGGTTGAGGTGCCTGTAGTCGCCGCAAGGTCTCCAGGACCCGTCAGGCTTTTTAACCATGTGCAGGGGTGATGCCCAGGGGCTCGATGCTTTCTTATAGATACCCATGCGTTCCATGTCCTCGAAGGCGCGTTTGGCATCCTTCAGTTTCTGGGGCGGGAGGCGGCGGAATTTGGCGTGTGTGGGAGGTCCTGTCGTTGTGATGTGGTGGTGGATTCCATGCTTGGACGGGGAACCTGGCGAGTGTCGGAGCTCGGGCTTGAAAA
>NC_090734.1:1409640-1412140 GCF_036898095.1 Palaemon carinicauda | reverse complement strand
CTGAATTTGTGGGTGATCGACCTGAAGTAGGTGTCTCGCCTACACGCTCTAGTAGTGTCCAGATGTGCATTGCTGTAGCTGTACTCCTTCCCCGATTTCTGAGACGCGTCGGGGTCGAGCGCGACCGAGTTTACCCTTCTAAGGTAATTTGCATAATTATCAAAGTTATTACGTATTATGAAATTGTCGTAGAATGGTGCAACTTGTATAGGTTAACAGTTGTGTAAAATCTTGGTGGATTGTTTGGCTACCATGGGCATGATTTTTTTTTTAGTTAAAATGTCGTTCATCACCACGAGGACCATTTTACCGCGAGTGCCCTTTTTTCATTTTTTTTCATTTTTTTGCCAAGTCATTATTCCGTAAGATATTGCCAAATAGTGTCGTAAAACTTTTGCTTTTTTAGTGTTGGAAAGTGTGTCTAGATGATCTGGCTACCCATGCGTGACTTTGGTTTTGTCAGATACGACGTAGTTATTGGTATATTGGGTATTTAACTGCGGTAGCCAATTTGTTTTTTTTTTCAATATTTGTAAAAATTTACTACATAGTAAGGAATTGCCGTATATTATTGATTTTTTTTTCATGTTTATGTGTTAGAAATTGTGCCTTGATGGTTGGGCTAACACGTGCATGTCTTTTTTTTTATCTGAGATGCCGTATATTAGAATGTTGGGCATTTTTCCGCGAGTGCCCCTTTTTATTTGTTTTGCATTATTTTGCTTAGTCATGTTACCGTAAGGAATTGGCAAGTAGTGTCGCAAAACTTATATTTTTATAGTGTTGGAAAGTGTTTCTAGATGATCTGGCTACCCATGCCTATTCTTTTTTAGCCAGATATAGCGTATATATAGGTATGTGTTCGATTTTCCTGTGATTGCCATTTTTTCGTTTTTTCCCATTTCTTTCAAAATTACTACGTACTATGGAACTATCACAGAGTAATGATTCATTTAGATGTTTATTTGTCGGAAAATGTGCCCTGATGGTTTGCCTAGCACGTGGCTTAAATTTTTTTTTCTGAAATGCGTATTATAAAATGTTGGCCAATTTTCCGCGAGTGCCCCTTTTTATTTGTTTTTCATTTTTTCACTTAGTCATGTTACCGTAAGGAATTGGCAAGAAGTGTCGCGAAACTTATATTTTTATAGTGTTGGAAAGTGTTTCTAGATGATCTGGCTACCCATGCCTATCTTTTTTTTTAGCCAGATATGTCGTATATATAGGTATGTGTTCGATTTTCCTATGATTGCCATTTTTTCGTTTTTTCCCATTTCTTTCAAAATTACTACGTACTAAGGAACTATCACAGAGTAATGATTCATTTATATGTTTATTTGTCGGAAAATGTGCCTTGATGGTTTGCCTAGCACGTGGCTGAAATTTTTTTTTCTGAAATGCCCTATATTAGAATGGCCATTTTTCCGCGAGTGCCCCTTTTTTTTGTTTTGCATTTTTTCACTTAGTCATGTTACCGTAAGGAATTGGCAAGTAGTGTCGCAAAACTTATAATTTTATAGTGTTGGAAAGTGTTTCTAGATGATCTGGCTACCCATGCCTATCTTTTTTTTTAGCCATATATGGCGTATATATAGGTATGTGTTCGATTTTTTTGTGATTGCCATTTTTTCGTTTTTTCCCATTTCTTTCAAAATTACTACGTACTAAGAAACTATCACAGAGTAATGATTCATTTAGATGTTTATTTGTCGGAAAATGTGCCTTGATGGTTTACCTCGCACGTGGCTGAATTTTTTTTTTTAAATGAAATGCCGTATATTAGAATGTTAGCCATTTTTCCGCGAGTGCCCCTTTTTATTTGTTTTGCATTTTTTTGCTTAGTCATGTTACCGTAAGGAATTGGCAAGTAGTGTCGCAAAACTTAAATTTTTATAGTGTTGGAAAGTGTTTCTAGATGATCTGGCTACCCATGCCTATCTTTTTTTTAGCCAGATATGGCGTATATATAGGTATGTGTTCGATTTTCCGGTGATTGCCATTTTTTCGTTTTTTCTCATTTCTTTCAAAATTACTACGTACTAAGGAACTATCACAGAGTAATGATTCATCTAGATGTTTATTTGTCGGAAAATTTTTTTTACTTATTTTTTGATTGAATATCATCAAATTTTTTAGCTAAAATATTATATTGTTTTAAATTTTTTTTTTCAATTTTATTTCCCTTCAAAAAAATTTTTTTGGGTCAGAATTCTAATTTTATAGTCGTAAAATAATCGACAATTATCCAGCAACCCACCATACAATTTTTATGCATATCCAAGAATAATTAGATTAGTAAATAACACATTGAAATTGACATACCCTTCCTACATTTCAAGTGGCAGATTAGGGAGTCTGAGTCAGTGTGGTTGGCGGCCATTTTGTGGACATATCCGAAGCGTAAGTCGCTCTATCTATGTATATTCTTGTTCCCTATAGAATTTGTGATATTTTGGTATATTTTTACCTGCATAAATATCATATTATATATTGAATATAT